>NC_063279.1:0-303030 GCF_910591885.1 Bombus terrestris | reverse complement strand
ACGGTAGGTTATCTTCTACCGTTTCATATCACATTGCTTTTACTAATCTGATTGTAAAATTTTTCATTTCGTAACATCTGCGACGAACTACTTCGCTGCGGTTTGCCGTTACTTGCCGCAGGAAATCAGACCTTCTCTGAATCGGGGCCAATTCCTTGAAACTCGGAACAACCGTCATATCCTCGAGATAACCTTTGTTCCTTCGTTGCGTTTGAATTCAAAGCCAATCGCAAGTTAAATTTTTGCCCCAGACATATTTTCCAATCGCGGATATTATTTTACTATATCTTTTCTTGACTTTCGTTTTATCTCTTCTAATGCTGGCTTTCTGATTTTTTTCATTAAAAATACAAGCTACCTGTTTCATAAGCTTGCAAGTGTTCAATAAATTGGTATGGAAATTACTCGAGAAATTATTATGCTTGCATTTTAAATCTATAATCTCGTTTCACGTTGTGAGCCGTGATCAAAGACCAGCGGATGATTTAAAGATGTACGCGTTTAATTATTACACGAGTAGCAAAGCGTAAATGAGCCGCGCTATCAAGACTGAAATATTTGAAAATAAGTATTACGTATCGGATGAAAGAAGATATGTAATAACGGTTGTTTCGAGATTTATCTTTATCTCGATATATGACATAAAGGTATTGATAATTACAATTAACCGTTGAAATGTAGCATTTGAACGAGTAGATAACACAATGGTTAAGTATAATCGAAGCGTACAGAATTTTAGTTTTTCACCACATGGGTTTATTATATATTCTTGCTAGTTGAGGTTGCAATCCGCGTTCACGAATTTTACTCCAACATTTCGTAAGCAACGCGGCTAGCTTTCTCAAGGGCCAGGTGACACACTGATAATGTCGTATTTCTGGTAGTTCGGGACTATATGTATCGACCGTGTTCAGATCACGGATCACTGATCGCCAATCACAAATCTTTCGATCCCAGAGGAAGCTAGCTGCAGTGCTAGAGCGAAACGTTGGGATAAAATTCCTATTGGAGGCGACTTATACTCAGAAGTCTGAACCAGCAACGAAGATTCGTGTATTTGTTACAACTTGCGAAAAAAATACAGCATCGAAAGATATTGAGGTTTCAACGACTTTACCTAACAATATACATATACACAATACAATACGAAAATCAATATTTTTATAAAATTATTACTACTGGATTGTGCCGGTTTCTGCGATAAAAATAAGTCGAGACGCGATCCGATTCGACTATCAACATGATCGAGAACAAAATTCAGATTTCTATATCGTTAAATGAATTCCGAGTAACCCTCGATAATCTATAGGAAATTATAGATTCTCGAAGATCTAATTCAGATCGACTGTCCACTGGTAAAGCTTCGTACGCAGTATAGCTGCCATTTGCAAAGCTGAAGATTACTCGTTAGCAATTAGTCTAGATAACGGAGATGATTTAATGGGCGCAGCGTTGATACAATTAAAAACGCGATGTTCATAAGGACAGAACTTGTATACCAACCCATAAACATACATACGATTTATAGACACACGAAAAACTCCACAGAGTTTTATTATGCTTACGATTAGATTAGAAACGGAGAAAATGATTTTCACCAAACCGTAATAGCCCGTCTATGAACGTATCATTTTACGTTTACGTACTGTTCGTACAAAGTGCAATTCGAAAGTGTTATTATCGTTCCAAGCAGCTTTTTGTTTCTTGAATTGTCAATGGGAAGCTCTCGATGCACATGACATATGATTTTTTAGCAACATCGGCATTGCAAGGCTACAAATTTTTTTTTTATGTCGCTATACGAATAATCTTTTAGGTTCTAACATGATAACTACCAAGGAAGGTGTCGATAGTACTCAACTAACAGAGTTTCTGGCTCTTTTTTCTTACAAATCTCAAATTTTTACGCAGAGATTTGTAAGAAAAAAAGAGCCAGATATACATATATATATATACACATAATATACATAAGTAATAATATATACGATCTAATCGATCCAATTTTGTTACTTCAAACGATACACGAGAACCATGCATTTATCTATCGTACTATCGTAAAAAAAAAAAAAAAAAAAAAAAAAAAAAAAAAAAAAAAAAAAAACAGATATCGTAAAAATAAACATTTGATGTAAACTACCGTTCGTACAAATACTATGTTCAGGAAGCTGCGCTAAACCAATTAGATTCAAGTAACCGTATTGTCAACGTCTTATTGGCGAGGTTGTAGCTCTAGATTTGGAGATGTGCTCGGTCTACCTGACCACGACAACTAACGGTACTAGCGGATCGCAGTTTATTGCCCTTTAACGAAATCGAGGATGTCGCTCGACGCTATCTACGGTGCTATTAAATGATTTGAAATAATTTGTGCAGAAAAATCTGCAATCTGCAAAAATCTGCAAGAACAGAAGCAACAGAACGTTCTTCGATTCACATACATCGTCTTTTTTAGATTTATCAAACGATTAAAAATTTCCCGTCGTTTATATTCGGTTCAACGACTCCGTCGAATGATCGACCGTGCTTGTATAAGTAAGTACAATTGCGATCATCGTCGAGCGACCTGCTTGCTGACTCGGCAAAAATTGTATCGCGAGTTTCTGATTTTACTCTCGATATAATACGATTTCCCTTTTTATCATAGGATATCTATTACATTAATAGTACCCTATTTCGATTAAATAATCGCAAGTGAACCAAATGTTTCATGACCACTACCATAAAAAGTTAATTTAGTAAGAGAATTTTGTCAAGTATTTTTTCTTTCGGTTACCCCTGGACAAGGTGTTGAGGTAAAGTTGTTTGTTTCAAAGACTAAGGAGTTTTCTGACAGACAATCCGTATCATCGTAGGCGTGGAAAACATGCTGCAGACGGAGTAAAAAACATTTCCTAACTAAAGTTATATATCGATCCTTTATTCTTTCCCTTCAAGTTGGCACATAGATTTGCGTCCTTTCTGGCGTAGAATAATCAATAAAAATTATCTTTTTAAATTGCATTTATAAATATAATCGTTGGCGAACATATAAATCAGGCTATATCAAGTAGGATACGATTTATATCTATACGATATTATATTTATATATATTATCATATACGATATCTTTTCCAAGTTTCCCAATTTCGTGTTTACGTAAATTTATTAATAAACAACGCAGACCAATCTGAAAAGTATGCAGCGTTCTGTGAAATTTCTGATTTTCGACAAAGTTCCATTTCACTCTCCATCTCGTTTCAAACATTTGTTAACGTTCCACGATGTGTAGGAAAATTTTTAAAACACTTTGAAATATTTTCTTTGTGCTAGAGAAATAATATATTACTAGATAATATTAACGTGTTCACCCATATATTTACTCCGGGTATATATACTCCTATATGTACCGGATATTTCCTTTATCAAATCTAGCATAAAATATTTCTTCGAACGATGCGTTGATCTAAATATCTACAATTTTGCCAGTGTAGCGCGTTTTCAAGATTACGTATTTTTCATTTCAACGATAATAATTTTCGCAGTTTTGTAAACCCTACAGTGTATTCGCGTTTATATTAGTTAGCTTAGTTTCCTCGCTATATTTTCCTGGCTCGTGGCTAAAATTACATAGTAAAATAAGTAAAAGGAGGATTTTTAGGTTAGGTTAGGTTAGTACAGAACAAATAATATCAACAATTTATTAGTTCTGACATGTAATCCCACTGGGCTACTACGTATATTTACTTTTCACGATACATATAAGTTCGAAGGATATCAGAAGTAAACGAAGGTAATAAAGATGAAGGATAACGATGATGATAAACGAATATACGTGTCGTGAAAATGGATATAACAGAGCAGATACGAAATGTTGTAACGCGAAGCGTATGAATCGCGACGGAGTTAGAGTAGCCCACGCGATATAACCGACCCTTAAATTAAATTATTAAATGAATAACGTGACCGATCGATGCACGAACATTATAAGGGTCTTGTACGACGTTAACAGAGGCCGAGGTACACGTTATACATATTTCAGGTGGTTGTGAACTAAGATTTCAGTTTCTGTTAGTTGGTGCCTAGGACGTTTGACCGATTTTACGACTCTGCTACGTCATCGAGGTTATAACAGCGAAGCGTAACTATTATTTATCGCTATCACGCTTAGCTAAAAGAAAAGCGGCACAGAGTGGCAATGATACGTTAGAAGGAGGGAAAAAGGAAAACGGAAATAAGGAAACGGGAGTAAGAGGAAGCGAAGAAAACGGCTGTGGAAAATCAGAAGCACGACGCGGTGGTTGGAAAAAGGCGGAGCGGATAGGGAGAAAGAAGGAACGAACCGTTGGCCAACGCGGAAAGACGAACTGGGGTGAAGCGTGGCACAGCCTCGTGGACTACAGGCGACGATTACTCGAGAAAATTACCGTGCGGTTTCGCCATTCGGTAAACTTCTGACCCTGAGTTCGGAGCTGTGTACGCTCGTTAGACCGATCGTGGCTTAAACCCCTCGCGAATTTATATCACGTTTGGACCTCTTATCGCCACGAGGAAGCCTCGAGGTACGAGTTCGGCGTAACATCCCCCACGAAATTTAACTCGTTTCTCGTCCAGCTATTCTCTCCACCCCTTCTAAGCACTCTATCCTTCTCTCTTTATCCTTCCCTACCCTTCTATCTCGCTTCTATTTCATCCTGTCCTTTGTCTTTTTCCTTTTCTATTGTTATTTAGTTTCAAACCTTTAGACGTACGCGCGATGTGTGGCTGGATAATTCCAGGAACATCGCGTCCATATTCCGACTTTCTCGAGCAACCGACGTCGCTACAATATGTTACAACTACGTTTTTACGATTATCGAACAATTCAAAAATCGCTTTACGTGCAAATGTATATGCATTTTGGAAATTTCCAATTATATCATATCTATCCGGATAAACACGAACGATCAACGATATTTAGCGCTATTAGATTTACGAGACTTATCGGATTATAATTAAAATCACGTTTGTTTCTTGGTATTTAAGATAAAAGTTTTAGCATTTTAAAATTTTTAGTACACGCGAACGTATACGCATGCACATACGCTTGTTTCGTGAATAGCTGTGACAATTGTACATCTCCGCTCTACATCGAACCGTTAATACGCTTGCAACGTTGAATCGTTAGGTGAAAAAGTGGCATGTGGCGAATTTCTATCATTTTCTGATTCTGTATGCTAAGCGATCGATATCCAGTACTCTGGCTCCTCCCTTAGAAAGTGCAGCTGTAACTAAACTGAGCAGACTCTCCTGCGGTCGTTTCTACTGGTTGGTTTAATCGGAACAAATTACTTCATGTACGTGAGTTGCGATCGAACGAGCTCGTCACTTCGTAAATGACCGAATATCTTTAGATTAACCTGCCAACTTACCAACTTGAGATCTTTTTTCTTCCTATACCGAGTCGCATGTTAATCGTGTCTAACTTACAATCGGAACGGTTTTCCGATTTTCTCGTTTGTTTCCTTTTAAAAGACAACAAACTCTCGCCCGTTTTTATTTTGCGCATCATATTATCGTTAGTATCGTGTTAGTTGTAAAACTTTAACGATACTTTACCAGTTCATCCAGGTTAAAGAAATATCTATCAAATAAATTCATGTCATTTCCATGTTACGATTATTAACAAGGATAGAACAACCGCGTTATCGAACAGCCTCCAACGGCTAGAGAAAGTATTTATTCCATTTCATTGATTGAATTTCATTTCTGTAAGAATACCTTCAGGTTTCTCAAGAGTTGCTTTACAAAGGAAACGGTCAAATGAAACCTTTTCGTCCTCAAGAGATAGCAAGGAATAAAATAACGCAGTGTCATTCGTATAACACGAGTTTCGCGTTGCTTTTTCGAGTAAAATTACGAAAGAGAAAACGATAAGTAAGTAATAAAAATTGATCGAACATTCGTGCGACGTAAATCATACGCGCATATATTAAACTGATCACTTGTCACAAGGTTTATTTCAGTTGTCGTAGTATGTAAGTGTATATCGAATATCTTAGGTATAGAAATTTGGTGGACGTCGATTTATGCAAACACGCGGTAGATAATTCTCCCTGGTCGTTGTTACACCGTAAGAAAGGTAAGTCGGTAAAAAGCTAGACCGTTGGATCGTTCGGTCCTCGCTTCTAGTATCTTTCCTTATATTTTCAACGAAACAACGATTATCACGCGAGAAAATGTATACATATACGGGGTGTTGCGCGTAATTCAATCAACAGAAAATATCGAATTTTTCGGCTGATTTTTCGTTCAGGGCTTGGTTTTCGAGAATAATCGAGTTTGAAAATTCGTCAAATATATTCGAACTTATAAATTTGAAACGAAAATAGTATCGCGCAAGGCGAGATAAAACGAGAAGCTGAGAACGACGAGAGACACGAGCTTAAATCTTTTAATGGAGAGCCGGCCGTCTTATAAATCGATACGGGTCTTAATATCTAGCGACTCGAGTCGAACTCAATCGTCCACTGTGGCAGCACTGACTGGAAAGATCGATCATTTTTTATGAGAAACGAGAGATAGGATATATCTCGCGCCGCGACAAATCCACCCACTCCCTCTTCCTTGCTTTTCTTCCTCTCCTTCCTTTCTGTTCATGCGAACCTCTGATCCGCAAAAGACCCCATAACTCGCAGTCTTCCACTGATCTTTTCGACGTGACCATCGATATTATCCCGGATATTTGGAGAAAGGTGATATTACACCTCGTGCTCGTATGCTTTATTTTCATTGAATCGTGCAATCGAGATAAAGTTATGTTCCCGAGGAGCGAACAACTTCAAATATCGACCGAACAACGATCAACGCGATCGCTTAATTCTTCGATCGATAAACAGTAACGAGACAAGTAATACGAGAAAATATCATTGAAAATGATAGATTTAGAAACCGCAAGACACAACATAGTACCCAAAATATAACGAAATAGAAAGTAAAATCAGGGCAAACAAGTTATCTTAGTTATCTGTTTGACGAGTAAATTTCGCTGTTACAACCGGTCGATACGTTGGATAAATTTTAATGCGCGTGATATCGAGTAAGAGGATGGGAAATTGCTTCGAATCAAGCGGCGAGGAAGTAAAAGCGTTATGAATTTTACTTTACTACGATCTTTTGCCGCAATTCGCATTACGATTAAAAGAGAATGTTAAATCTTGGTTCGATAAAACGTAATAGTTTCGCAAATATTCCATCGAACGCGAATTTTTCTTCTTCGTTTGACTTTTGTAGACTAGCGGAAAAATTAACAATTGGAATCGATGACCCACTTGCGAACTTGTGCATAAAATTAAAATCAAACCGTCTCGGCTAATTTCATATGATTTCGAATGGAGTTCTTTAATAAAAGGTTCGTATCGATTAATCTGAAAAGCTGGACGCGAAAGCTAATTTTCCTAATTGCTTAAGAAGCGATTGTTCCAAAATGCTCAGGAGTAATAGATCGTTAGGTATCTTCCTAATGTGAAAAAAAAGATGGTTACCTTTACCTGGAAAATTGTCTTTTTTCTTCTAATATCGCACCTACTTACCTATTGTTGTGCTCGATCATTCGATCAGCGATTAATTCGTGTAACTGAATGAAATCATGCAACAAAAAAGCATTTGCATGAGAAAATATTTGTAATCTATGGGAAACGATAGATTCCTTTAAATGGACGAACAATTTAAATTTGTGAATTTCAACGTACGACCATGACATCGGTAAAAGCCTTCTACCTACTACTGTACACCGCCATCAAGTAGCGCCGTTGAATCCTACATGAAATTCAATTTCCAAAGAGAATCCTCGCGGAATTGGAACGGTTCATCCATGTGAATTTGTGAAGCGGCGACAAATACGATTCCCACGTCTCAACAAAGTTGAACACGCATATAATACATGGTCCTATTAACAGCTTTAGTTTAGAATACTTTTAACGAAGTATAATCGAATTATAGTGACTTTGCAAATAATTCAACTGCTTGATTTGCGCGCGTCGCTGTCAAAATGAACTCCGATGTACGAAAGCTGCTTAGTCGAAGGAAAAGGCGAACGAAATAAAAAGTAAACGAATCGACGAAATAAATTCTTTCGCGAAACAAAATTACGGTAAATTCGTGGAACAAGAAGGAATGCGCGAATTCCAGCGTTACGAGCACGGTGAAACTGAAATAGTTAATAGGGTACTGTTGATTGGTTCGCTCGATTCATGAGTTAGCTGCTCCACAAATACATCTGACGTTGTACGCATTGATAGTGTAACGATCGTTGAACACGGAACCGGAACAAACGTTGGCAAATTATTGCGGCTAGATTGCCGGCCGTTTACATGTTACTACGGATAATACAATGCGTTGAAAAATTTCGAACGAATGGTCGACATTGACGGAAACGCGCAAAGCTTCCAAGCAAATCGGTATTACCGGTCCCATGTTTTGTTAGCGAAACAAGGTGAACACCAATGTGTGTTTCAATTTTACAAGAGAACGAGCAAAATCATCGATTTCGATTGAAAAATGTCTTTTTCGACTAATCGCGCGAATATGATTTTTAGTTAGCGCGTAGGTTTGAAATTTGGTTCTTTCTTTTTTTTCTTTTCACGTTAATTTATTATATCCGTTTTTAATACAATAGGTATGTAATATCGTATTAGGTAATACAAGTGGTACAGTAGTAATATCGCCTGGACTGCTTTCCACGGATTATAGTTATATCAAACGATAGTAAAATAGTTTCCTTCGCAAAGATAAATTAGCGAAATTTCGACGAAACATATAAAAATGCCTATGCGAAATCTAGATACGATAATAAAAGATTTCAGTTACGCAATTCCTATAAAGAGAGAGTATTCTCTTTTCATTCAGAAAAGCAACGCATTTAGCGCACAAAGGCAACGCGTTTAGAGCCTGTTAGCGCTCTAGATTTATCCAGAAACCTTTATCTCTGGTATAAAGAGATTCTTTGCGAGATGTGTCCAAGTATTCGTATGATGTACGTATGATGTAGCTATTCGGATAGCGCGAGCAATTTGCAAGTGTGAAAAATAGCTAAGCTAGGAAATAAGCATTCTTAAGATATAGAACCGAAGCATGTTTGTTTGAGCGCGAATGTTGAAGGGAGTGGTCCGTAACATCCGTGGTCCCAAAAGTCTGTTACCCTTTGAAATACAAGTCCGAGGGTGTCGTTATGTACGGAGGATTAACGGGCACTGTCGCACAGCCGTGCGTTCGTACTCTCCATCTCCATAAATTGATAAAACACGAACATTATTCCGAATATCTCGCCATAATCCATTATTCCATCGCTAATAACGCCTATATCCATTGTTTTATCGCAAATTATACGCGTTATTCTAGTTTGTTTGTCGGAAATGGACGAGCAATGCTAATTATACAAGGGTAATAAAACGCACATTGAGCGAATAGCGCAATTTACTTCAAAAGATCAACGAAATTTTAATCTTAATTCACCTATTCTGTCTACGAGTTTAATGCTTGTTCGAAATATTAACGCGGATTAAGAGGTCGGCGGTACGAGTAGTCGATCGTTTGCTTTGGACCGTTCTTGGTCAGCCGTGTTTAGGGTTTCCAACCACCAGCCATCGCGAGCTACGTAAGAGTGACATCCCCTACAGGAAGGATAGCATAGGATCAAAGGGGTCCCAGGAGCCTACGCGGTTAGCGGGGTCCGTTAGTTGCCATGACTCGACCTGTGGCGTTGTCCCCGTATTAATCGTTGTACGTAATTTTACTGCTAATTTGCGGCATAAAGCAAAACATGCGAACGATAAACAATAATGGTAAATAGTAGATTCGGCTAATCGACATTGCTGGAAAACGTTAGACTTCTTTTTATCGGTATGGTAACGGATTTTTCATTGTGTAGAATTAGAAGACGTTCCGTACCGGAAAAAACGATCCAATAACGCAATAGGTATGACGTAAATGCTCGTTGTTGTTATACGTTACAATCGATTCGGAAATGATGAAAATTGCGAGACTTTATAAATCTAGCAAACGTAACGTTGCGTTGGCGCAAACTCATAATCCATCCGAAATGAAAAATATAATTTTTGAAATTTTCAAAAGATTTCCACCTACGAACAGACGATTACTCCACATATGATAGATACTACACTGTAATTTTTGTAATTTCCGTATCTCTAAACATAACGGAGATGTTTAAGATGATCAAAGTTATTAGGTCGCGCTATATACACGCTGTATGTGTGTATCTGACGAACAAGACGTCGCATTTACCTCCGGTTTTTTATTCATTCAGTTCGAGCAGCAGCGAACGATATTTTAGCTTCGCATGATCGGTCGATGACAAATAAGAACCATAATTTCCGATACCCGATGAAACACGTGTTCAGTCGAAATTACAATTTTTGTATTTTTCCATAGATCCTCGTGCAACTATTATCGCTGGATTGGCAAGGTTCTTCGAATGGAAATTTGTTTAAACAGAACCCGACTTGTTCTGTTTGTATTCATACATATACTTGCCACTCATACGTACATTTTTGAAAAATGTACCTTAACCTCTATATTTTTAACGATATAAACGATTATCCGATCCTTGTACAACTTGAAATCTCCATCAAGTTAAGTTATTTTAGTTTTCCGCATGCAGCACATACCATGTATGTATATACGTATGACTTTTAGGAAGATTTAACGAATTCTATACAAGATTCAACTTTTATCAGCGGACGTACGCTTCGAATGTAGTAATAAAAACTGTACACTTATGTATGTATTAATAAACTCGTTTCTCCCTATTTTATTGTATATGATACTATATACATTACATCATATATATTACAATCTATAATAATAATCGAAATAATATGTTGAAAAAATAAAATAACTTCTTGAGAAAAATTTTGATCCAATTCGTTTCATTCGATAATTAACTAATAATAGCCACTTTCATTTTTCCACGCGCAAACGAGACGATAAAAATTTGACGAAATTGATAAAAAGATATAGCGGTTCGGATAAAGGATTTTTGGGATAGAAGAATATTCGCTTTTTTATAGTAATTTCCTTACGCTATGGGAAGAACGGCATCAATTGATACGGCAAATGACAAAATTCTTTAAAAAAATTCTTTGCCGATCATTAACGTCGCGCATTAAATTCGTCAGAACGAAACTTAGTCTTGAATATAATATTAAATATACTGTATGGATAGGTAGGTGTATGTGAAATCTTGTTGCGTTGATATTATACGTAGTGTACTTCGTACGTAAAAATATAACGCTTTTTAATCCATGGTAAGAGAATATCTGATGATTTGGTATAGTTGTCAACAGTTTCATTGCAACGTTACTCGAATACTACGTAAGAGTAATGTTGGACTCGTAACTCACGTCTCGTTTTTTTACGTTGAACACTCACGTGAATTTCCGAATGTTTTCGCGACTATTTAATACCGCGAGAGCGCTTTGTCAGTTAAAACGCTATGGTGATGAACAGCTGAATATTTTACATTTCGAGGTACCGTATTTTTTGCAAATGTGATACAATACGTCGAGCGTTAACAGTTAAAACCGAACGTGTTTCTCCGCTACAACTAATCGTAAGTTGAATCGAATTCTGTCGCGCTCCAGCTACGACGTAACATACGTACTCGTATGTAATTGCTGCCAAGTGGTCATTATTTGAAGGGGAAGGAAACAAAGAGGAAGCGTTAGAAATCAAGATATACGATTGGATGGCGTACGAAATTTATATGAACGAAAAACGCGATATGCGAAGAAGCTATGGAAACTAAAGGAACGTAGGAACAATTTTGGAAAAGAGAGGACGATGATGGAAATCAGTCGAAAGTGGTTGACGACTGATATATAGTGGTTGTCTCGTATGTTAGAATTTGAAAAATTTCAAGTTTCAACAACACTAGGTTTTTTACGATGTTTGACAATATTTGCCTGTATAACCGAAGAGATTGCGTGTTTTCGCCGTAACGAATCAAGAAACAGCAGCAGAGTATCACATACTTGACATGCTTATCTTCGAATTTCCTTCGAACGTAAAGTTTTTCAGAGTTTAAGAACGATATTTTCTTCCAAATAAAATATTTCATCGTGAGTAAAACGAACGTGCCATTCCTACGGGAACAAACGTACTTGTGTTAGAAATTGAAATTGTCTTTAATACTTTAATATCGTCCGACTTTCTTTATAGTGATGTTTATTCGTTACATTTACATATCGAAATAAAGGATTAAGAAAAAAGCAGTACTGATTTTTACAATAATCGAATAAAATGGTTGATTATTTTTACTCTGAATAAGATGTTGCGTAAAACCGGTACGTGTTCTATAAGATGATTATGAAATGAGAAAATGTGTGGCAGAAAGGGACGCGTAAGCTACTCTAGCCCGATGCGGGGTAGGTTATTATACATGTAAGTGGTCTAGAGTCTAGATTTTAGATGAATAGCGCAGATGGGGACAAAGCCGCGCGGAGGACCTGAACCGTGAACGGCAGTGGTTTTACCATACATCTGTATTATACACCTGTTTGTCATACCTATATACGCAGGATTTCGAGAAAATTAATTTTTGAAATACGTTTATATAGTTATACAGTTACTTGGATCTAAGATGTCGAGCGATTTTATAATTTTTCAAGCGTTATGCCAAAAAAAAAAAAAAAAAAAAAATATAGTAAAAATCATAATCAATTAGTGGAAAATATTATGTAATTATGGATTTCAAGATGTAAAGAGACGAAATACGTTAGCGAGGCTGCATTCGTTCATAATCAGACAGGTACAGTTGTGTAACGCGAGAACGAGAGCAACAGCTTCAACAATTCCTTAATTAATAAACTAAATATTATGGCTCGTGCAAGTTGTAATAATTTACGGGTCGTAATAATCGCATTTGTGCAAATCTCATTACGAACGGGCTTTATAACGCCAATGGCAAACTCTCGTTATTTTTAAGGATCATTACTGCATAAATCGTCGAATTGTCGATTTTGTGATGAAATAAGGGGCCGCGCTATTAAAAATTACTTTACCAGCATGAAAATAGTCTTTCGATAATCCTAATCAGCGGTCGGATCGATCTACATATTCTTCTAAATTTTAAAAGAGAGAAAAAGAAAATGTTTAAAAACATTCAAAGACTTTGATCGTAAGTAAAATTTGCAGAATACATTATTCTTTCTGTGTTGCTTGGTCGAAAAGAATATTTTCGAGAATGTAGCTGAGAAAATATAGAGATCCAATGTTCGTTTGCTTTTCTATGATTTTCTTATACATTAATCGTAATATTTGTAAACTAGAAAAATTGTATCATTGAAATTTTTATTAATTATAATCTACATCGTATCTCAACCGGTAGTTGAAATTGCAAAACAACCAAGTATAGCCATCTTTACAATCGGATGATAGCAGCGGAAAGCAATTAAGGATTATAATCCGGCGAATTACTTCGTAGAAGACATTGCCACCGAAATTTCGGACGATAACGGATTTCATTAGCACTTTGTGTATAATAGGGCATCATATATATTACGCGTGTTTACGACAAGAGAAACACTTGAGTATTTTGCCGCGTTCTACGAGTTTCCTACCGCTGGCACGTCATCCCATCTGCATATCTCTCAATTCACTACATATTTGCAACGTTCAAATTTGCATGAATTACTCTTGAAACCTTGCTTCCTTGATTATTTGCAAATAGAGATCTATCGATTACAATGAATTTATTGGTTTCTCAACACAGTTGTTCGATCTACTCGGAATAATTTAGAATTACAAAGCAATCGAACGATATGTAATATTACATGTACGTGTCAATATCATCGCGTCGTTTATTCGAATCAAAATTTAATCATCTTATATCAGGATCGCGAAATGTATTTTCCTGTTCAAACAGAAATAATTTGAGTTGCGTGTAGCTGTGGTAAGTACCTACTCCATTTAAAATAGATGATATTTATTTGTTTATTGCAATACTTGAACGATATATGTCATGTATAGATTGTACGGTTGTAAATTGTCGATGTTGTAGATTACACGTATATCAATAGAATAATTTGTAGAATGGATTTATCGTCGGTAAAACGATATCTAATATTTATTACGAATCATCTTGTAGACAGTTGAAAATATCTACGTACTATCTCGCATAATCAACGCGCAAAGTGGTTTATCTAAATGTTTCTCTTGCATCAGCGCCAATTCTCCATCGGTCGTATTAATTCGTAGTACGGTTTGTCGATTCCAAATTCATATCGATCTCGAATTCAACGATAATTGTTATTGGAATACCTAATTATCGTTCGTACCTGTATAGTAGTAGCGAGGAAGCAACATGCGTCTCGCTGTTTAACGCTATTTCCAATGTCTATTCTCTATGTAAGCGTACTTAGACGTATGTGCAAACATATTAGAAGCCTACAGGTGTACGGTCAGGCCAGTTAAATTCCAGCGAATCTTCGAATTGTCCGCCATAGAACTAACTACGTCAATAAATTATGTATATTCTATATCATTCTTATACGATGCTCAACGATTAACAAGGACAAACTTCCTACATACGTAATAAGGAAATCATAAGATATGCGTTTCTCTTGCTATTTTCTTTTTTCTTTTCTTTTTTTTTTTTTTTATACGATATGTGTATACGTATGTATAATACTACGTATTATGAGAATTTTAGGAAAATCGTGTCCGCGAAAATGAACAGTATCGAGGAAAGAAATATTCTTGAAATAGCCTTTTTATTCGTTAATTTAAAAATAGCAGCCGGGAAACTGGTCTGAGAGCAGAGTGTCAAAGTAATACATATAACATGGCAATGGTAAAGTAATGTACATTTTTAAAGTTTATCACACGGTGTAGCCTTTTCTATTAAAGTTTCTATCGATCGTATATACGTTCTATGTAAAATTATTCAACGAGGATGTTTTCGCGCGTTAGTTTAGCTTATTTACGATATAACTGCAAAATATTATCTCGCAAATTATGTATACGTATAATTTTCGTATATTTATTTGTGCCGTCTAACAGAATTATTTATCAAGTACTTCAGGTTAGGGTGACGCATAATTATTTTTTCATCTGACGGCCGTTATGTAAATTGTTCTAATTGCTTGACAAAATCTGATTTAGAAAGTAGAACCATGGACGCGACGCGGACCATTGGTTGTCCACGTTCTAGCATCATGGCTGGATAAAATCCAGTAGGACGTGTATTGCACTTATAGCTAATTATATCGCGTCAAATACATTGTTCTCGACATACATTTGCACCGTATGAATTGGTAATTATGTAATCGAGTAGAATAAATCGCCAGTATGTGTAACGATATGGTACAAGATCGGTTAATAATATAACTTGGTTTCCAATTGATAAAATCATTGTTAGCTGATATGTATTGAAACGAAATCATGTATAACGTATAGCGTGTAGCGTGCGTTGAACGCTGGAAGCTGGCTTAGCTATCGCATACGCCGATACGTATAGTTTCGCTGCATATCAAAGTGATTGAGAACGTGTTCGTCGAATGTACCAAATTCTTCGTTATACGATATATACGTATTTGATAAGGTTGCAAAAGAGAATTAGTCTTACATTTAGTTGTTCTTAAACTGATCGTCGGCTAGCATTTCTCAGAGGATAGACCGAAAATGATTTGAAAAAATGGAGAACGACGTTGCCGTGGCCAAACGTACGTATCACGTACGTTCAGGTATTGCCCCGCTCTTTCTTATTTGTCGTTATTGGAACATGTCACAACGAAAGACCAGTCTGTTTAATCTAACCAACTCGAGAAATCGAGACACGTGGAATCCGTAGATGATGGTAAATCGTTGTTACGTGTGTCTATCGGTAGACGCGTCGAACAAATACGACCGAAGCACCGAACGATAGATAGGTTATCAGTGTCGCCATGTTCGTTGCACGAAACAATTGACAGGTGGCTAAAGGAAAATCGGTCTTGCGAGCTTGAGAAATTATACGCACAAGGGACGAAAATCGTTGTCGGAGGTCGGAGGTCGGAGTTCGGAGGTCGCGAAATACTGCTCGGAAGGAGAAGAAAAGTAGAGGAAAGGTGGTAGACACGAGAACTGCTAGTTTGAAGGGATGAGGTGAGTCAAACGGAGAGTTGAAAAATTACCAGCGGAGACGGGCAGCGTATTTCCCTCGCTGACTTCCCCCAGCCATGAGAAACGAGTGCAGCGGAGAAAGGTTTCGCGCTAGGGAAGAGAAACAGAAAGAGAGGAAGAGAAAAGTCTGTGAAAAAGACTGGAACGACGTCGAGGCCAAGTCTGCGGTCTCTTGCCACATTTTTTCCGTTTAAAGTAATTTTTCTGCCCCTTTGGCCCACCTAAACCTTTCCGTTTCTCTGTTTCTGCCACAGTTATCGTTCCAGTATTTCGTCTGTTACCGGATTTCGCGATAATTGTTTAAGATTTCATCCCCTTGCCTTCTTCTCTTTCCTTTTAGACCAGAGAACGACGTTTATTTCCTTAATCTGGTCGATTAATTACATTTATTCACCTTCTTTATCATCCCTAACAAATCGCGATTGCTATCCGACAGTAACGATAATCGTCTGTTGGTGGAAATTTATCCCTTTCTTCTCATAATTTTAATCAATTTTTCTTATTCATTCGCCTTCAGTTGATTTATAAATTTAACGGTAATTTTATTTTACCACACCTTTATCGATAATTAACTATTCTGATACATTCTTGCTCAGAGTCAGTTCGATCGTTTGTAGAGAACGTTTGTACTTATGGGACGAACAAAGTTACGTTATCGTATGTAAAATTAAAATAAAATGTTTCACAGGGTCCCTGACAAAATTTAAAATAAAACCTACGGAATAAAACACGGCGTTTCTAACTAGCCTATTGGTCCTGTCGAGTATTTTCCTCGTCACGTTTCCTCGTCATCCAGCTCAATGGATGACCATTTTTCTTTAAACTCTTTGCTATTCGGTGGACGCTTTACAAGGAATACAAATGATCGTGACATTCAAGCCGTACAAATAGGTACCACCACACAGCGGAATCTTTTGAATAAGTTAGCAAGAAAATTTTATCGTTACGTTATACGACGGTCTCATAATTGTTATCTTTTCTTACATGGCGATATTTTCTAGAAAATATTTCGTTGAAATTCGGTACGGTTGTTTCAAGCAAAAACATAATATCTTAGTAAATATATCTGATGTATTCTGCCAAGAGACGTTTTATTTGCCACATATAACTTTACGACAGCTTTAAGAACTTCGTTACAAGCTATTTGCTTGTCTGTGTGTATCGGATACACGATTGCCAAGGATGTAATTGCCAAGTCGAGTGTTAACAACCGAAGGATTAAATCTAGGAGTAAACAGTTTCTTAACGTTCTCTTAACAGTTCTATGAATATCGACTGTACGGTTAAAGAGTCAATTGAAAAAATATCAATTGCAGATGACACGGCAAAAAATTAATGAGCGGTGGATTTTCTGCCTACCGAGTTCTTCCCCCAAGAAAGAGAAAAAACGGAGGATAGGTGAAGAGTGCGGGGAATTATTAAAGGTGGGGGTTGGTTGAAGGCAATGCCGGTAGGTCGTTAGCGTTAATGAATAAGTAAGGTTAATTTGCGAATGGGTTTCACACTACGCGCTGCTTCGCCCGTTTGCACCCGAGGGCATCCATTTCATTATCGAGTCTGGAGCACCCCTCGATCCACCCCCTCTTTCTCATTGCCGGCCACCCACCATCTCGTGATCGCGTCTCAGCCCCTTCGTTTACAACCTCTTACATCTTCTGCTTCAAGTTGCCGAGACCGAGCGTCTGCTTTTTATATATATATAAAAAAAAAAAAAAAAAAAAAAAAAGAAGAAAAGGCCGGGGTTAATCCGTCGGTTGACGCGTGCACTTGTCATTTGCTAGCGAGCGTCTGTCTTTGCACGAAGATGGAATCAACTGTTACGAATGCCGCTCGTTTGTGGATGTTTCGAGAGCTTGCAGAGCGCACGGTGTATCAGGGAAAAGAATACCCGGTAATGGTTGCATTATTCAGTCGGATTCGACGAGAAAAGTACACAGTAACAGCGACGAAGTGAAATGGAAACGTCTGAAAAGGAATTTTAAAAGAATTTTTAAAGCGGAACGTATACTAACTGTGACAGTGGATACAACCCATAAGTTAATATCCGTTTTACTTCCTTTGCTGCTTTTACCGAGTCTTCTTTCTTAAATATTTTCGTCAAAAATCATTCGAGAATAATATTTTTATCAATAGCATTTACAGAAAAGCGAACGTTACGAATGCTACGAGAAGAAATTCGATCGAATCTATATAATCGTTTAGTCCGAAAGATCAATTAAAATTAACTTTATTTTTTTGCAAATTACACCCTCGATATATACGAAATTCATCAATTTCGCGTTACAGTAACGTAACACTACGGTTCGTCGTTCAATCGACAATATTTCTCTTATCTTTGTCATCGATAATAATTCAGATTATTATTTAGACAGAACAGTAATAAAATATTCTACATTTGCGGGGATTGTGATTGCGATCGTAACGTAACAAAACGTGTGACAAAACGTGAAACGAAAATATTTAATGTATATCTGGAGCACGATGCAAAATGTAAAGCTTGGATACCAGGCATCACTTGCTGTCGACTGAAATTTCCTGATGCGGATAATTCGAAGCCGGAGTTGTACTTCCACCTCAAACGGTGCTTAAGTACAGAGTGCAGCGAATTAGTGGCAGAGGATTGAGGTTTTACAAGTTACATAATTAGATTAATGTTTTCTAAATGTTCTCTGTCATATTCTCGTCCGTAGCGAACGTTTACAACGTTTTGTAACGACCGATACAAAAATCATGGTACGTAAAATTGTATTGGGAAATTATAATTTACAGTTGGGAAGGATAAAATCAAACAATTTCTTCTATAAGTTAAGAAACACGAGACGTCTATCCAATCCAATAATATCGTTCATCGAAACAACTTCACGGCCTATGAACATGAATGTAAGACTGTAAAACTCGGTCGAGAATATTCTGCATAAGATACGCGACAGCTTAACTTTGATATCGAGCTAAAAAGTATTGAGAAATTTGATAGAAACAAAAAAGACTCTCTTTTATCTTCTTCCCTTGTACTCGCGTTGTTATTGTTTTTAGAATTTTCCTTTCTAATCGTGAAAAAGCTACTTAATACAGAATACATATCGTTGCAGTTATCTATGCTAAGGATATGAATAAAATACGAATGAATACGAGTAAGAAACATGCTGCACATGCGTAAAGTATTGTCAGGATATTGCATATGAAAGTAAATGAAACATCTGGTGTGTATCCTTTCTATATGTTGTATATGTTGTCTGGCAAATTATTAGTAACGACAACAACAACAACAACAACAACATCAACAACAACAGTGATAATAATAACGTCGGTTATTATAAAATTTAGCATATATAATATGTTCGACGTATGTATATTGAACATTGAAACAAAAGTTTGATCAATGCGGAAGTAAAGGATAGGGAAAAAGTAAAATGTAGAAAAACGTGTGCGATATATTTCAGAGAATCGTTGTTAACTGGTTTTTTTCTCTTTAAAACAGAAATAAAAAGGACTTTTAGTACGTAAACGTTTAATTAACGCACATGTTGGTAGTAACACGTTAGTTTTGTCGACGAGGTTTCCTAGTCAAAAAGGAGTTGCGAATGACACGATAAAGCGAACCAAACAAAATTCAGAAACTGGTTTCAACAAATTTTCTATAAATTACGAAAATGAACTTGAAAATTTTCGATAGAAATGCCGGATAATAATAGCGGATAGTACTTTGTATCGCCCAAAGAGGACAGAGACAATAGCGAATTGCACTGGAGCAAAGCCATTCGTTTTTTGGAAGTAGTAACGTAAAATCTTCCCAACCTAACCTCAGCCTAAATTAAATAAAAACGATAGGCGAGAATGAATAATCATGTTGCGAGACAAAGTCGTTTGAAGTAATTAAACCATTTTGACCATTAAACCAGAAGAATTTGAAAAAGTATAGGCAAATCATAAATGATGTTGAAAAAAACCTAGATATTGCCAGTTGGAAAATATGCTTTTGTACCTAGATTTTGAAATGAAAATAATTAAATTAAGATTGGAAACATATCGATATTATAAATTAATAACATTTTTAATAAAAATACATTTCTATTATACGTAGAACGAATAGCTCGTCGATACGTAGTGTTATGGATCCATTGAAATCTGTTTAATCCGAAACTTTCGACGTCGCATCGTGTCAGCTGGACAATACTGTATTGTATGGTATTTGTTCAAGATCGATGGATTTTATCCTTATTCGATGACAATCGCGTACGTTTCTTCATTATTTATAGCTATCGAATCGACTCATTGATTTTGTTACATTCGATCGTTCGATAAAAATCAAGCACCGATAATCCAATAGTAAGAGCAACAGGAATCCAAACAGCTTGAGGCAGTTCGTTTTTATTCGTACCGAAGGGAATGGACAAAAGTTATTGTTAGTTTCCACAGGACAATAATATCGTACTACAGTTTCAGATTTGTTCAATTGCCACCTGATACTTTTGGATATGGCATAATGTCGGTCAATGCGGTTTTCCATTCTTCTTACGGTAACAGAAAATGTCACGAAACAATTATTTCGATGTTCGTTATTTCGGTGTAACGGTGTGTAACAGTTTTTCCGTTTGTATTAAAAATTTATAATTACAAAATAGATGCATAAGGTAGCACGAACATTTGACATTACTACGACGTTAATTATTTTGTTATTCGCTCATAGAAGATATACATTAACATTTAATTTAAGAAAAACAAAGTTGATACGTACCTATGTAGGCCATGAGATATAATAGATAATTTCATAAGATGGACTTTTTAGTTCGATAGAGATACCGATTTATGGTAACCAAAATTCTGGTAACCAAAACTAACGCGTATCGGAGCCGGCGTTACTTGGACCTAGAGATTTCAGCAAGCCGCAAATGGAATTTCCGTAGATGTAAGTGAGAGAAAGAGTTTCCAAGTCGCTGAGGAATATTGGCATAGACATTAGTATCGGTAGATACACACAGAAACTAGAAGCGTAAGTGTACTTGCACGACTGTGTTGTAACTATAGATGTAACTTTCCAACGTGTAATAGTTATGTACGAGTTCGATCATACCGACATCACGAGCCAAGTCTACATGCCGATCTTTGCTAGCAATATGCAGTCTCGCGCTTCTCTCATAAATCATTTCTCGCAATATCTATCCGACCCTTTTGGCTCTGCCATTCCTTAAAGGAGCCTGACTTCCATATCCTTTGGTTAGGGAACAAGAGACCATCTTACGCAAAAGATCAAAAACTTTCTCTCTTTAACCGCTAACCACTTTTCTCGTTATAATATTAGCGGATTATTACGACGTAACATTTTCATTTGATACAAAGTAGTTCTAACGATCTTATTTTATTTCGATATATCGTACTTAATAGGAATTTTAATTTTTCCAGTTTCTTTCTCACGAAAAAGAGAGTTTGCAAGCAGCCGCGTACTTTTAAAATATACAGGGTATCTTTCCCACATTTGCGTAGAAACTTTGTCAGCGTGTCGTACAGTCAAAAATGCAACGAAAATGTTGTACGGATACGAGTGTGCGATGGTTTATTAAAAAATTAGAACAAAAATATGGAATTTGAAAGAAATAAGTTGAAAGAAAGGCTTGCGCTTTACGGTGTTGCGTTAACGTACAAGATGAGAAAATATACCCTTTGAGATTTCTTTTTCATGAAAGTAAATACGATGTCAAGATAACTTTGGAGAATTCAAACGCGTTTCTCTGTTACCTTGGAAATAATTCGAAGAAGGAATACCTACTACTCGATACTACACTATCCAAAGTATGCATACTGATTGGTTTCCACCATCAAGCGCAGGAAATTTTCAATCAGCATACTTCTAGGATATTGCAGACACCATCCATCTAGTGCGCCTTGGCTAGGAGAGGATAGGTGATATAGGTTATAGATGAACACGATCGGTTATTACGTTCAGCATTCTTATTAGACAGAGTCACGGAATTTTCCTCCAAGTCTGATCCTTATGCGAGCCGCTACGCAGCGTTTCTTTACGCAAACTTGTTATTAACTCGCTTTACGTGCCCTATCGGACGAAGAATCCGTCGATTGCATTCATCGTCGGATCAACATTCGCATCTGTCACTTTTTAAGCCGTTAAATTACAAACATCGTTTGAAAACCTATTTTCACGCAGGTCTATGCGATTAATTTCACATAAATCAGCGTCTTGATACATCGCATCGTCGCGAATGAACGTAACCGGAATTTACGACCTCGTGAAATTCGAAACGACGAAATGCGACGGAACGCGACGAAATGTACGCGAGACGAAACGAAACAAAATCGATACGCGTTTCTACTACTCTGTCTGAAACGAAGCCAGAGTGGCATTTTCATTTAATCGATAAAGCATGAACGTTTCGTTCGTGCTATCTTCGAAAACCTTACAAATTCCGAAATTTCTTTCTACAAATATCGCCTAATATCGACGTTACGGAAAGGCAAAGAAATATAGTTCTACACGTAGATCGCAGGTTTTAACAATAACGAAATCCATATATAGCGATCAACGTCCGATCTATCGAATCTTAAAGTTACTTATTGACCAACGCATTCACGCATCGTTGTATGTAACTTTTGATACATCGATCAAATGCATTTGATAGAACGCCGATCGCATTTTCAAGCGATCCACTGAAAAATGTTATGACAATTTTCCGGGAATACTGGCAGTTTTGTAATTCTGTAAACCATTATTTGTAAAAGAAAAAAGCTAGCGGAAGCGCCACACTACGTGTTCGTTGAACGTTCAATCATCCAAGACTTTCGATGCGATCGAACTTCACCAACCTTAAACTCGGTCTCATTACGATCTTTTGTAAAGTATGTACCTAGTCACTGAAACGTCGGAACTACAGCGGTATGTTTCACTTTCGTATTGATTTATTGAAAAATGTAAAAAATTTACGTTCCATTAGTCGAGCCAGTTACATTCGAAATTCTTGCTTTCGCATCAGCAGCCGATCGCTATCGCGGGAGGATCTAACGTTCTTCGGTAGACCTTCGTCTCGCTTGCCTTTCACGTCATATAACTTTTCTTTGTCATACGAAACGTCATAAAAGGGATGTTTCATATCTCTGTTAAACAGCCACTTAAGCGAAACGTAATATACAAGATATATTGTCAACTGGGTCAAGCCATAGCTTTAAAACGACACACGATCGATTCCATTAATGCTCGTTGAATTCCACGCAAACGTTAAATCTCTGTCGTCTTTTATCGCGTCTTTCGTACAATTTTTTTTATAAATTCGACTTTCACGCGGCAACTTATCATACAGCAAAAGACAAAAGTATTCGTGCAGTTGGTACAGAAGGTACAGAACTAAGTAGGCGGGAAAATGTAGAGAAAGAATTTGACAAAGAAAAATGAAGAATATAAGTATGTAACGAAGGAGACGGACCAAGTCATCCGATCTGCGAATGATTATGAAACGAATTAACTGATTTCTGTTAACGCATACACGTTCATCCAGATACACATATTCTGTCGTGTACTGAATATTGGAGCGATCGTTTTCTTATGTATCGTCTCGATCGACAAAAATCCTTGCCGATATCTTGCCCGCGGATTATTTTGGAAAGTATAAGATAGTTTGAACACACTACACGTGTCTCTTACTCTTTGCTTCAAAACGTGCATACATTTTTATAACCATGTACGAGTTTCAAGCTAAAAATACTATAAAATACGCGTATATTGATACACGATAACATGGTATAACGAAAATATTATACGTAAGTTAAAACGGAATGGTCAGTTTAAGCGGATATAGCCAGTACGTATACGAGAAAGCTAAGGTGCGCAAGTTCTGATGCAAGTATGAAACATTCTACGGTTGGCGAAGAAAAATCTAGAAACTAGCGTGCGACGGATTCAGTAAGTTAGTGAAATGCCACGTTTCAATGCGAATCGAATCGAATAAGAACAACATTCCTATCGCGTCTATCCCGTTAATTATCACGATTTATGTACCATCATGCTATGCGTATCATACATACTATATCACAGATGCCATTAATTAATTTTCAAACATACTCTGCCGACTATCACAAGTACGTTGCGGCAACAGTGATAAACGATGCACGATCTTTTGCACGAGAGAAAGTTTTCATCCATCTTTCAGGAATATTTTATTTTCGAATTATACTCAAGACACAATGAAATCAGGAAGATGTTTCTTCTGTATAAAGACGCAGATTGAATACGTAGAATAAAATGTTGCAGCCGAGCTTCCTTTTTTAATGAAAATTGAATTTACAGTCCTGCGTATCGCGTTAAAGATGCACAAAAAAATATTATTCTTTATATTTCACGTTATTCTTGAATCGAGATATTAGTATATTCGTAGCTGTTCTATTCAGCATTTATTTATTTCAGATAACAACAACAAAGTTTTGCGCTATAAGCTTAGTATTTCCAAAGATCAACGATACACACTCGATCGTCCACGACTACTCGGAGAGAATTTTCTTTGATCGTTAGACGCGTTAATTGTTAGTACGCGATACCTTTAGAGGCATGCCTCTAGACTAA
Organism: Bombus terrestris; assembly: GCF_910591885.1. Taxonomy (NCBI): domain Eukaryota; kingdom Metazoa; phylum Arthropoda; class Insecta; order Hymenoptera; family Apidae; genus Bombus; species Bombus terrestris. Next base: position 278,333 of record NC_063279.1, on the reverse strand, counting down.
ATAGATTAGAAGTTTTCTGCATCTAACGTGTATCTTCAAACGCCACATCTGAGCGAGCCTCGCAAGACCATTGTTCAAATTGTTGCGACGATCGAACGAGAATCATTTCGTCGTGCGAATCGCAGCAAGTGATAGATTTTCAACAGAGCTTCGATTAGAAATTTCTCGTTGTTCCAACGATTTACATAAAATCTCATAGCCTTATCTTTTTACGAGATTTTACCGTTGTTCGTTCTCGTAACCAACAGTTTAGAAGAATGGAACAGAACAGAACATCATAAAAGTATCGTTTTTGTCCTTCTGCTGTCAGCGACTTTCACAAAAGTACGCGCACTAGAGTGTAAGCATGCGATGAAGCATCGGGGCTGTTTGCTGCTGGTCCTAAATTACGTCGTAGGTTAAATCGTAGTATGTGTACACAGTCGTCAGAGTTTTTCTTTCCTTCCAGGCAAAAGCGCAACTTCACGCGACGCCACGTGTGGAAAAGTTACTTTTCGCATCGCTCTTTTCTTCCTCTATACCTATGTACGACGTATTACGAAAATATAGCTACAACACCGTACCAGAGTGTAAATCACGAAAATTTTGTTAAATCGAATTTTCGCTTTAAAACTCGTAGCGAAGAAACTACGAAACACCATAAGCAAATACGAAGGCATTAAAGGGAGAGGAAAAGTGTTTTGTGTTTTATCGCTGCTTATGTTTCAAAAATTATAAAATATTAATAAATCATCGATCGTACGTGACAACGATATCACGAAGATCTGATTTAATAGTATTCGTACAGCGATGTTATCTCGCTTTTAATTACATTTCGATGAAAAGTAACTTGTTCCCCTCTCTGTTTCATCTCTTACGTATCCACACGTATGATCGTACGATCGTAAAAATCAATGAAATTAGGGCGCATCTGTCAAAAAATAAATTCGAACTCTCGCCTCTTGTTACAGCGAGAAAGCCTAATACTTCTTCCAATTAAATCAATCTCCTTCGTAAATGACGCTTCGAGGCACCTCATTCTCTCGTAGCCATAGCCTGTTCTATCTTCGGTCTCATCAGTGGTACGGCGCTTTCTACACCTTCATTGATTTCACCGGTCCTATCGGTAGACCATTCTCTAACATCGCAAGATTACACGTATTTCGGTGTAACCACAAGACTTGCTCAACTCCCGATAGTTAAACGAACCCTTCTCCGATGCTTCGTAACGAACGACGATAGCCAAAGATTAGACTATGTTATCCGAAACACTGAAATGTGTAATCTCGCTTCTGCTTGAAACTTTGCCCAAAGTATAGCATTCGATTCTACGTCTAATATTAAATATTACCGAACGTGAAAACGTCTCCGACGTGCATATTCCGTAATTGGAAACTCGTTTCTTAACGAGAATTTCCTTCCTTTTCGCGGGCTTGCTGATATACGTACGTAGGTAAAAGTTATCGACGGCAGTTACGCGATAGACGTTTCTGAACTTTTTCATACATATAGTACTATAAGTAATCATCGTACGAACATATTCCACGATCACCGTACGTCGCGCTATACTCTGATGTCCGATACGGACAATTAGAGTTACAGTTTTCAAAAGTTCGTATGTTTTACGCCATATACCAGAAGCTGTCAAAGAAAAAAGTTCACCCGATTGCCAAACTTTGGTTACTTCTGGACAGCATAGGCTATAGCGGTTCCCTTGTTTCTTCCCTCCTTGAAAACGGCGTGCCACAGAGAAGGAAATACGCGACACTAATTAGATACAGCGATCGGTAATTGGAATTTTTTAGAGCATCAGCCGATCAACGTCTGTCTAACTTGGGTTGCTTTTAAAGTCACTGCTAAAGGTTTGAGCGACATCGTTATAAGTATACCGTACGATTCTTCCAAGTACTTGGCAAACCTTTATAAGACTGAAATCGTTCACTTACAACAATCTTGCAATACCATTCTACGCTGTAATATTAGTTCCGCTATCGCTGCTTTCAAACTTCAAACACCGTACAAATTTTAGATGCCACGTCGACTATACGTCTCGTTTCGTCGTATCTTACTTGGAAATTCAGTTTTTATCGGAACGTAATATTCTTTTTACTCCGCTTTTCATTCCGTGCCGCCTTTTATTAGCTTATGTTTCGTTTAAACTATCATGTTAAAGTTTCGTGGAAAGCATCGAACGCTTTATCCGATTCGTGTACAAACTGTCCACATCTAAACTTTATCCGCGATCACGCATCGTGTGGAAATGCAATCTACATACATACGCACGTACGTGCATACGTACCTAGTACGATGGATATTCATTGTTCCTTGTTTGTCTTCTTGTTACATAGAATCGCGATCGACTTTTCGGGCAAGCGTTAATCTTCAGCCGAGTAAATAAGTAAAATCATTTTATGTCTCTTTATAATTATAATGCATTTTCACTTTATATATGATTGTGAAAACTGTGTTTGTACAACTACATTTCAGCGAACATGTTGGAAGATTGTGATTTTTTTCTCCTGCATTTTATATCTCGTTGTGCCACGCTAAACATACTGACCAATAAATCGGATATGTGAAACACGATTTAAATATATTACCACACGTCGTTTTTGCACGTGTCACTTACATATATGTACGTATCTACTTTCATATAGAGAGACATCGCTGACGTTCAAAAGTTCGAAATACGTTACATTGGAAACAATTATATCTTTTGCGTTCTGCCTTATTATCAGGAATAAAAAAAATATTCAAGGGTTAACCATATGGGTTAGAAATGCTAAAAAAAAAGAAAAAAAAGAAAAAAAAGAAAAAAACTAAAACTCGGTTTAAGCTGTTGAACAACATATGTACCGGCTAATGCGTTATTAGCAAATATTTTGATGTGTATACTACGTTTTAATACGTCAGAACATTGCGTCACTTCGTTGAAACTGAAAACCGGGTAAAAACTTCCCTTTAAAATTTTGCCATATTTGACGTGACCTGGTAGAGTACATTGATATAAAGACGTATGTACCTACACCTACGTATTACGTATATATTTTCTCGCATTTCCAAGTGTCGTTGATCTCTACCGATACAAATCTCGTATTAATTTATTCAACTTTCTCGACAATAAAATATTAATCGAATAAAAGTAGTTTACCTCGATACAAAAGATAAACGATATAGAAAAAAAATATATATGTATATATTTCCTCCTTTTATTCCGTTCATGTTTCAATAACAAGTTTGTTAAAACTACGAACATGCGAATACTTGAATACATAGGATACTTGTAGATGCCGTTTGCTTCGCGTTGCGTTTCATATTATTTCAATATGATATAATAGATGCAGTACGTTTCATGGTATGCAAACTTCTTATTTATTATAATAAAACGTTGTCCTGGAAGATCATAATGATAAATTGATTTCGAATGAAATAGGATAGAACGCGGATATCCCAATGGCCCTTCAACATATTAGACTGCTTTCAAACTCTATGCATCCTTAAGGCCTTCAGGAATTATTCCGTACTTGACGACTTCTCCTCAATCCCGTCCTTGGCATCCAATCTCGAGAGGAAGATTCGATGAATCGATTTCTTATATAAAAGAGTACGTGCGCTATTCTGGAAAACGAATCGATGAATTTCTTATCTCTACATTTTAGAAGATGCAAATAAATACTACGGCTGGTTGATTTTATTCCAACCGAGGGTATGTATATCGTTATAGTAAGAAATTTGCATATTCTCTGTAAGAACAAAAATTCACTGTTACGTCGCAAATACGTATCTACCGAATTATAAAATCAATTAATATCATTATACTCGTACTGGTAAACATTTTCGTCTCAAGATTATGTTACTTTGAGTTCATTTTCATTCAGTTTCGATAGTCCTATTTCAAGTTCTTTTATCGTGCAATCTCATTTAAAACAAAATTTAAAATTAAATTTCATCGTATATTAAAGTACAGTCTCGTTTTCAAATTACATATACCTACGCTTCGGAAAAATATCTTTTTCGTAAAAAGACTATATTCCACCGTATCGTTTATGTTTATACGATTAATTATGTAATTTTCTGATCTCTGTCTCAAGCTTGCTTTTACACTTTAGCCTTTTCACTGCTCTATACCGATAGAGCATAAAATAAATGTATTTTAACAAGAACAAGTCTAAATGTATAAAAATACGTTTTCCATCTGGAGGGTAGAAAGTATCATTTGGGAATAGTCGAATTCAAAATTCGAGTTAAAATTACGAAAATGATAACTATTCGTGGTCATTTGTATTATTAGATTCCATTCGCTACGATACATTTTCAACTGATTTTCAATTTAGCCAATTTGTCGGAAAAACAAAAAATCAATTAATAACAAATGACTTATAGTATAAATCTGCTTTATAAGCTATATCTATCTATAGCCTATGTCTATGATCTAAGTCTTTCATCGAATATGTTATATATTTACTTATCCAGAAACCATAAATAAGCAACAATTCTTCCAAAAAAATGTATCTATAGCCAATAGATGTATTATACATTGTTAATATTATTCGATAATGATGTAAAGGACGTTGCATTAGTATTCGTAATACATATTTGTAGCGAATGCGTATATACATACATACATATGCCTAGATCAGATGCTGCATCGTTCAAAGTTCCTGTACCTCGGTAACGAAGATAAAGCGTGAAAAGCATCGCAAGTTTCGTCGCAACTCGTGGACAACTGATTCAGCGACTAAGGTTTAATCGTGGCTTTAATCGTAGATTAATGAACAGCAATTGATATTAAATATAACCACAAATAACGAGTAACGGATATTCATTGGGAGAGCATATTCATTATACATATACATAATCTCGTATAGATGTACACACATGTGCGTAATTTCTCTTCTTTCGTTATTATCTTAACGAAATGTTGCACGATACAGTTTATTCGAGATAGTCAATGATCGATCAGTCTGTTTTTCGAGAGAGTCACACGCGGATACAACTGAAACTGCTGCACGAATGTTAAATGGTTAAACGAACCGTAAGGGTGTGAAGCGAGTTACTTACGATCTTTGAAATGTCGCGACAGAGATACGAATCACCTTCGACGCGTTTCAATTACAATTACCGTATTACGAGATGATTGGCAATCGTAGACCGGCGACTGATTGCCGATAAACAATCGGCGGTTGATTACAGTCTGCACATCGTCTACCCTCGTAAATACGGAACGTATTAACAAGCGACCTCGGGGTCGGCGCAGTAATCATATCAATTATGATCTATCGGCTATCGATCAAGTCATTAAGATCGCAATTAAGCCCGACGATGAGGCAGCCTAATTTCTTTCGCGTGACTTTTGAAAATATCGGGGATATCTTTGACCCTAATTCTTTTATAAATGCAATCATGCATTTATGCACCGATCTCGACGCTTTAACTACCTAGGTGAGTAATAGAGTTCGCCTTGGAAATTACCCGGTAGATACTCGCCAAAGCGAAAACAGTTCAGCTATGCTCGTACATTACGTTTCGTCTTTCACGATTGTCGATCGTAGCTATTTTTAATTTAAATAAAACACAAAAATACGTTAATTAACTAGCTGAAACAGAAATTAATTGTACAAAGTATCGACGGAATAATTGCACTGGAATTTTAAATAACGAATTATTTATATTTTTACTTCGTCTCGTAAACAATTTCTTCAAAGTCACGAAACAACTCTGAATTATTTTTAATACAATGTTTTTAGAACATGCACGCAGAAAACTAGGCAAACGTTAAAAAGTAATCGTCCACTATCTCGAGTACTCGATCACAGAGTATTTTTAAACCTCGAAATACTGTTTTAATATTTTAACGAAATAACGATTACCACTGTCTTGTAAAAAATAATGAAAGGCGATATTTTAAACGTTGAGTACGCGCATCGCAAAATCTCACCCTTTTAATAGTTAATAGGTTAATAAAATGCGAAATAAATAATACAATTCTACGCATTCATGCGCAAATTCAAAGTTGCCTTGCCAGTTGTCTATGATATGACCGTCTTGTCTCGTCGATGTACACGAATTGATCGTCGGAAACTCAAAATCGTCAAGTTATCGATAAATCGTTCCAACTAGCTAATTATAAGGGAAAGATAAAAGTGTACGGTAAATTGGCAAATATAAATATGTATACGCGATTTTATCAAACAAACCACGATTAATTAAAATCAGACGCTAATGTAATACTTTGAGTTTAAATTCTTAATCGAAATGGATGTTCGATATTATCGACCTGCTAAAACACAGCCAATGGAATACATATACGTAGTTAGTTTCCCAAGAGATAACGTTGCGCAGTATCGTGCTTTATGGCAGTCATTTTCGTATCTGTTTTACTATCCGTACGTAGTAGCATGATTAAGGGATACTATGTGGATAATTTAACCTGGGCAAGTCGCTTAATTATATTCTCCTCAAAATTTCTGCTTTACACAAAGGATTCCCTTTACCCTCTTAATCTCGCAAGATAAATTCAGTTTTTTCAATCTTTTCTTTCAAATCTTTTCATATCTTTTCATATTTTCAAAATAACGTTCGTCTACTCGCGCATACTACGTGTATGCCTGTCGCACGAGGTACGCTCGAGAACGTATCTGACAATAAATACACGTACACATATTACTAACGTGAATTTGTTATTTTACCTGACTTGAAATATCCTCTGAAGTTTCGAGTAAACTTAAGAAATTATCACTCGAAACTTGAGATAGATTTTGAACGGCTTACATCGTCAACTACTTTTCCTTTCCAAAACGAATATTATTCGCCATTACCGACATTGGTAAATTCCACATTCTTTGATTCGCCTAGATTCTTGTTCGCGTAAATTCGAGTAATTTGATTTGTCTAAACGCAAGCTTACGTCCGAGCGACTTCGATTCAAGCAATTTCACTAATCGGAACGAATTCATTGAAATATCACCATCGATAGAAGAAAAGCTAGAAGAAAAGCTTGACAGACTCGAGGGTATCCGATATGAGAATTGTTGGTTTACGGCTTACGGTTTACGGTTTACGGTTTACGGTTTATGGTCCGTTAATCATGACTACTAAGGATCGATTAACATCGACTCCATTACCTGCCTTAATTTTAAACCAACCATATATTAAGAATGAGAAACGCTTAACGCGTAATCTACCAAGTTCGTGTTTAAACAATAATAATATCTCATACCGTCGAATAAAATTTTCCACTCGTCAGATCCTTTCGTGTTTTTTTATAGAAGAAAAGTACGATTTAATTACAGTTCAAGCATGCCGGTGCGTTTGATATTCTTTAACTTTAACGGTTCTATATACGTATAGGTGAATTTACATTGCCTACCGCCAGCTGTCAGGTTCGCTGATAATGTAAACTTGCAAACTGTTATGGAAATTCATGCATGCATATAATACAAACTGAAAGCTCTGGCAGAGGTCTTAAGCACAAGATCAATTTTTCTACAAACGGCATTGTTTAATATTTGATTAGTCTTTTACGTTTAAACGATACTTTTAATATTTGATTGGTAATTTGATGGATTTGAAAAACCGTACATCGTACTTATTTGTATAACTAATTTTTAAAAATTTCACGACCTCTCGGTTAATATTTTTCATCGTATCAAAGTGTTTGTCAATGGAGATTTATAAATATCTGTAAAATGAAGGAGAGAGGGGAAGAGTAAGGGAGAAACAAGCGAGAAAGAAAAAATGATTGAAATAATGGTAATTATTTACGAAAGGGCATTTGCCGTCAATTTAGATAGCCTTGAAATAATGTTACCGGCAACACGATTCTCAACAACTTTTCCCTATGCATGCTACCGTCGCTCGACTTTAATTTCCCGGATATACGCAAAAATATTTTTATCGCTATGTACTTTAAATGTTGTGCGTTTCTTAAGACTTTTGCGTAAGTTAAGGCTAACCGAAGGCTAAAAAATCAGGATATTACGATTTATAATTACTAAATTTATCACTACACATTACAATTAATTATTATTATATAACTGGAAACACTTGTGCCATGATATCGAAAAATAGGATTCTTTGATCATCAAAATTATATCGGGGTCTAAATAAAAATCCTGCTATACAACCGACGAAACGTAGAAAAAGACGAAATTGTCTTGATTCGTTTCCTACGTACGAATTTACATTCGTGTCTAATTGCAAAAATACTTGTACTACATTGAGTAGACGTGTACTACATTTTGATTCTGACTCGTGTGTTTCAACGTTACAGAAATTTCTCGAAATAGTCGAAAAGGAAGGACGCCTGTTGAAAAGAATTCTATTTCATTCAGTTTACCGCAATGTTCAGCAATAGAATCGAAGTACATGTTTCAGTTTCTACCGCGTTAGTAATAACGGCATCCCTGCTTCAGGCACTTTAATTTTGATGGAAACTAGCGTTTGACATTTCAAACCGAAACATTCGTATTAAATATCGTCGGATTGAAACGCTCAGGAAACGTGTGTAGAATGCACAATAGGAAGGCAAAAAATCGTATACAATGAATCTACCTATTAAGTAATTAAAGCATCGATGTATTTCACAAGAAAGAAGGAAAGAGTGGCAATTACTGGTACGATAGCAATTATGTACTGCTGGCAAAAAAAGAAAGAGAAAAAAGTGTATTCAAAATAGAAAATTGCGATACGAAGTACATATTATCTACTCCGAGGAATATTATATCTGTTGTAAAGCTTTTTATATTGCTCTATAGTCGTTATATCTGCTTTATTTTCTTATGCTTTGTATTTTTCTACCACGTTCTTACACGCATAAAAACAATTGTAAAAAGAAAACATAATCGTTAAAATAATCGACACGATCAAAATATCACGTCGTACAGCGTATAGCGTTATGAAAAATACGAATTTTCTGTTACTTGGCAAGGATAAGAAGATATCTTACGTACGTGGTGGAACAAACGACGAAGAGGATAACGTAATAAGAATAAATTCTTTGATATTTCTTACCGCATTGATTATCGTTAAAACGTAAAAGCTGGATAATTTTGACAAAGTTTGATTAGCTGTAAGTGCCGTTCAACTCTCTACAATTTCAACGCAAACAACAGTTCTATCAAAGAGTATTGTTAAAGTCAGTTTGTTCACTTTTTATAGGACGATTTATGTTTGTAAATCTTATTCGGCTAATTTAATGTATTCCACGCTATGCTGCCTGCGAGATTTTTTATTCGAGTCACGCGTGCCGTTGCGTTGTTAAAACGCGCTAAAGTATTCATCGTATCTGTTACATATATGCGTGTGTATCTAGATACATACACATATTCGGTTATTAACAGAGGCTATTTTTTCTGTAGCGTTGTAACTGTTTCGTTTGCAACATATTAAAATTATAAAATACATATTTTAATCACATTGATGACTTTGCATACGAATATCTTTTCACGAGGACATCGAAAACGGCAAACGAAAGTAAAATATAAAGTTTTAAAGTACTGAAAATTCATTTTTAGTACGATATTTTCATATATTGTTCTTTGAACCAGGACATCGGAATTTTCCAAGCCTATGATATGTATTAACAACGGAATTCTTTCTTTTTTTCTTTTCTTTTTTTTTTTTTTTTTTTTGTATTCTAGAGTCTTTACAATTTGTCCGAAAGGAGCATTCGGTAAATTGACGTAACAGAATACGAGGAAGCCCATCATTCCTTTTGGCGTTTGTACGAAATTACGTTAACGCATACATCTATTTCACTGATAACTTATTGTCGATCGTAGAACGTCACCGGAACATTCTCTTCGGAATCTACGAAGGCCGATTGAATGAGAATAAGTCTTTGGCTAATACGTAGAGATGATCGTTCACTCTTGAACCATATCGGCCACACAGTCGCGTTATTTCCTCCATAAAAGAGTTTGTTCGAAGATCTTTACGAATTTCATCGTTCCGAACCACATTACCGCATCTACCGCATCTACCACACAATTGAATGCCGAATGTCCAGATTGATTTAATAATAAACTTAGGTGTATATAAGTTACTTGTTTTCTAAGTTGCACCTGCAATGTCTGCCGGTTAACCAAATCATATCCTCCCTCCTGAGTCGAGTTTGCTAGATATTTCTGCTTGCTTGTTGGCTACATGTTAGCTCGGAGCTAAGACGTAACCCAGGTATCTAACCAGTCGAGTTTCAGATATAATGTACCTATTAAGTTGAGTGCGCGGAGGAGGGTCAGGGGGTATAATGCTCTTCCTTGACGTAAAAGTGACGTAGTTGTACTCGTCGGTGTTTACTTTCATTCTCCACTGATTTAGACAGTGTTCTATCGATCGTACGTGTTGCTGCAATAATGTCGATGCAACAGACCTTACGATCTTCGTCAATGGCTAAAGTTACTGTAGCTGTACAGCTGCAAATGTTAATAAAATAAGCGTAAAACTGGTCGAAAAGGCTGGTTCGTTCAGGGACGCCAGCATCGATTGAATCAAAGTTTTGATATTTAATTATTATTTAATATTATGACAGTGAAGTATTTTTTTTTTTTTTTTTTTTTTTTGCCTCGGTTACAATAGTGATCTTGTTCGTTAACCTACGTAGCTGTTCGAACATGGCGTGTTTAACTTCCTTCGGTCGTTATCTTTGTCATGCTGCTTAAATTTATTTTTCCCAGTACATCATAGTACAATATACAATGTTAACCACGTCTAATATACATGTACAATGTCGCCAATATTCCTGTTTAATTTAAAATTACTTATTCCTTACATGTATACTTTATATTTATAGTCTTTATATTTATAATTACATTTGATAGTTTGATTTCAACGGCTCTCTCTCTCTCTCTCTCTCTCTCTCTCTCTTCGGCGTTTTACCGGTAAATAAGCTCAACCTCGTATTTGCCTTGAATATTCGGTGCAGGAACGGTAGCAATTAAACTAACCAAGCAATAAAATCGTAGAACATTATTATTGATAAATTACTGTTGGCTGTTATGCGCTCCTGCTGAATAGACAAAAGCGAATAGGGCACGTATACCGGAAGGATAATTTGATTTTTGAAATTGCGTTACTACCGATCTCATAGAGAGAAACCTCATGCCGGGATTGCTCGTTTCTTTTTTAATTACTTATCACAAAGCTGATAAGAATAGAATATTTTGTAACCTTGATAGTTGTTGCGAAATCATATTTCAAACTCGTGCTCTAAGATCAAGCCCGGTCTACCGTATACGAATTTCATATGAAACACTTTTTCGTTATGTTCTTCTTATTAACATACATATATTGAAAATGATATGTTTATCATTGCCGTGGCCACTAACTCGATTTTTAAAATCAAGTAAACACGATCGAGTAAGGAAAAAACGTAAAGCGACAGTTTTGAATAGAGGAAAAAGCTTTTCCGAATAAACGCTAGTATGTGTACTACGTCGTGGAATTGGTTAAAATCAGACTATGCGCCGAGTACGATTCAAAAGAATTGCAAATTGCTTACCGAGTTGAACTTTTTCCGTTCGCCTTTTAAGAATACGGACTAGATTTTAACTCGAAAGGCAACTATCCCGTGTGTCTGTATTTAAATAAGCTTCCTAAATGCTCCTCATTTTGCATTCAGTTACATCGTTACATGGTACGTTTTATGTATTATACGTTTTATATAGCACAGCATTATCACAGCGCAAGTTATGCATTAGCTGAAATCGTGTTAATAGGTTTATAAAAGACTAAATTTCCGTAGCGTCATTGTAACTCCTGTTAAACTAACAAGCAATAACGAGACGTTCGTAAATTTGTATTTATATTATATTTATAGAACGTGTCAGTAATAATTGTCAAATAATGGAATAATTACCAAATACGGAATACCAAGACTTTTTAAAAGTTCTTTATTTTCGTAGTACCTACATATTTCTCTGTATGCTCCGCTCACCAGTTCCATGTTCTATCTATCCGGCCAGCACACTCTTCCTGCAGTATCTGACACTTTTATTTATAACAATCCGTGGGGGAGAAACCATATCCATATGGAAAAACAATAATCGTTTCCTTATAAAGCTTTTAAAACGATCGATTCAGTTTTTACGATTAACATCTGATTATTTACGATTGGATCAAGATACGGAAAAACGGAATTATAAGACAAATTATTAATAATCCTGATATTACATGTCGGATAATACGTAGATCGATGTTGAACGATCTTGATCTAGCCAAGGCTCTGGAGTAACCGCGTCAACTGCTCAGCTTTTTCACTCGCAATCGGCAGGTCCTGTTGTCCGAGGGTTCATCACCCTCCCTATTGCGTGGTCGGATGATTCTAGAAAACCGTTATCGCTTCCCACGTGCCACGTGACTGTAACCCCGAATGTACCCTAGTGATCCCCGTGTCATCGTGCGTGAGCACTCGGCCTCCTGCACGCGTTCCACGACGGCGAACAACAGAGTCCCCCCGCCCTTGTCGGAACCCTTGTCGACACCGCGTAACTATAACATCCGCGACTCTTAGAACTATGCCGGTCCTTTGGAGTACCATCACTCAAAGCCGCTAGCGAGCCTGACGACGCGTTTATGGTCCCGGCTATCGGCAATACGATGCACAATGCACGATGCGTTGACCTTGACACGTGCATCTCCTCTATATAGGAGTCGACGCTAGCACACGAAACGTAGCGATTTGAGATGATTTTTTGCATACATGATTGCAACGCGTATATGCCTATTAACTAATTTTACGAGTATCGTAGTATTCGTTAGCTGTTTGATATTCTTCGGCTATCAACGTATGAAAAAAATTGCTGAAACATCGATTACTACGCTGGCTAGGATATGTTTGTTATCATTGTAAATATAAGCAATTGCAGTTTTCATGCAGGTTGAACAAGTGCGCTCGAAATATCGGGAATATTCTTTCGCGGACATTCACATCATGGAAATATCAATGTGAAGGGGCTTACAGAGGCGTTATGCTATTTAAATGGCAGAAATAATAAAGGGAGGTAGGCAGTGCTGGTAAAATAACGTCGCGTCGTTCAGCTACGGAAATCGACGATAGATTTATTACTCGCCATTAATCGAGCTTGCTTGCGTTTGACTGTTCCGCGTTTGTTCTCGTTCGTGTACAAATAGTGTAGCGACAAAAGACGTTCTCTGTCGTTGAACCAAAATAAATAACGTATGTCTGAATACCTAGCAGAATTTAACGATCGAACCATTACCTTACACCCTGCACCGTTGATATTTTATGCCTTTACCGATCAAAATCATTATATAGCCATACCTTTAATTTACAACGAACGTTTAAATAACTTTCCATCGTAGTTATAATTAGATTGTAACTATAATCATAGGATTAATATTTAACGTTTGTAAATGCATTACCTTCGAGAATCTAACATATTATTACGTGGCTCACCTATATCGGTATTCGATTAAACACAAAAAATCGCATCGTCGTTGTAAAAATTGTTACAGCTATATTATTTAAAATTCATAAAGCACTGACACAAGTCAGACATGTTTGAATACAAGAATATTTTTATACGCGTCTCCGTTCAGTCACGATATTATCGTAATCCATTTTATTTGTTGCAGGTTTGCAACAAACTATAATCCACGTATTTCACACGTACGTACGTGCGCCTGTGCACATAAACGAATGCGTATCTACGCCACGCACATTCTCCGTTTATCCCATAAGATTACGATGTTAAGTATTCGTGCAACAAGGTACGACGTTACGGCTAAACTAGCGTGACTATGCTGAACAGCAACGGTGGCAACCGAGTTGGATAGAACGCACTGCGCGACGAATCAGTCGTAATGTAAATATGGCATCTCTACGCCCGTTAATGCGTTTGTCGCATTATGATAACGTACGCAACACGGTACCTATATAATTCTAGTTACCGGCAACGGTAATCATGCTCCTATAATTCGTTTCGCGTAGATATCAGAATATAAAAAAGATTATTTACAAAAAGTTTCGATCGTTTGCTGCGAAATTGGGCAATTTTCAAATTTCGAATTTCGCGTAATTAGTACACTCGGTGTCTTGATCGCTGCTCTGAAACCGACTGTCGCCGCGCCACCGGCTAGACTTGATGATTTTCAATGTTAACCGTTATTACCTTCGATTAAGGGCAATATTCCGTAGTAAATGAAGTTTTACGGTTGATCGGGGGAAGAGAAGGTATCGTTTTCTTTCGAATCTCATCGAATCTTATCCTTTCTATTTCATGTTAATATTACGAAACGCTTGATGCGTTCAATTTTCGTTCGATAGATTATTTCGTCAATTGGAATTAGAAAATTGGAAAAGCTCGGATGTACAATTTTGTATTGTACAAGTTTGCCTTAAGTAAGTAATCCTGTAACGCGTAGAAGTAAAATTATCAACTACAAGTTGAAAAGATTACAAACTTATTCTTTTTGATTATTTTCTTGCCAATATACATATACCATATACAACAAACGATATAGGTAAAAATCTTCATTTTCGCCATAGCATCATTCATCTCTATCGATAATTAACTGTCGGCCGTTGGCCGTCGATCACGAGTAAGCTTCGCTCCCTGTACCTTCGTCTCGTTTCTCTTTATTCTTTACCGAACAGCATCAAGGAACGATAAATCGATGAAGGTAACGTCAACTTTCCTCCTCTTTCGTCATCTCGACTTTATTGGACAGTTGATCGGATAGAATGACTGAAATTGCACCAGGTATGTATTAACGTTTCTCTTCGTTGTTTACGCCTGCCTCTATTAAAGTTAAAACAGCTTACAACTAATTTTTCAACTAATTTCCAAGGTACACCTTGAATACGTCACGAATTACGATATCTGTTTAAGTTCTTAAGTTTGAACATTAATATCGTTGGAGATTACCGTGTAAGTGACAGAGACACGCGGATATATTTAACGCGTACTAAACTGTATTTATATGAGAAAGAAGCGACGGCACGTGACGATCGCGTACAGTCAGAACATCAATCAGAATCATTGGATCTACAGGTTTTGCTAGCCTACATACAATATGCGTTGGATAGAAGGCGGAGAGGCAGCGACCTTTTACTTCTCTAGCCCTTGCCCACAGTATGATTCACTCGGTAAAAAATTAACACGTTCCGATTAACGATAAATTGTTGAAATTGTGTTCAAAAACGGCATCATCGCTCGTCTATCGACAAGTTCGCGAATCACGGCTGATACACGGCTGGTAGTAACTCAACGATATTTTGAAGTTTATGTCTCGATGGATCTAAGCTTGATCATATACAAAGTGTATTAGTAGTGTATTTAACGCGTTCGATTATCGAAAGAAAAATGCGACGGATAGAGCATATCTGACCGAATGAATGAACGAGTCGTGGCAAATAGAACTGCGTCGTGAAATTAGGTCAGATTAAAGGCAACTGTTTCAACTATGAGAGAAAATGTGAATCTAACAGTTCGGTCGGAACTTGGATGTTACAGCAGAGTTTTTGCGGTAAACTTTTGTAGTAAAAATATGAAATACGAAAACGTATGGCTTCGATTTTAATCTTCGTTCGTTTCGGCCAAAGATTCGTTCGAAAAATATTTATTCCATCTCATGGCGTTGCAACCTTTAACAACGAATCGTAACAACCGAATAACCAACGAGTTAAGAATAAACGTATCGATGATCAAGACTCGACGTCCTATTTTGAGACAAATTTCTATCGTCTACATGACGATCGATGATAAACTTAATTTTGAGAAAGATAAATCGCCGAATCCGACCACGATACGATACAAAGTACGATATTCCACGTTCTTTGCAATTACGTACATACTTGGAGAGAAAGGATAGAAGATTCTGCGGTATGCATTGCAGTGAACATTGAAACGTATAGTTGACGCGCTATCATCTGTAAACCGCCATTTCGGTGTACTTGAACAGCATTTATTCGTCGTGCAGTGCAGAGTGTACGATATTGAAATCAACGAGCGGAAAACAAAAGTTGCGCCGCCGCATCTGACCCCTAAACGTGGCTTCGTAAGCGGAGCGAAGCGACATGGAACGAAACGGACAGACCTTAAAACCGAGCAACCAGCATGGAATTGTGCACGTTCTTGCTTGTACGCAACAGCTTCTATATGCGCGTACATTGCCTTCTATACCCTATACCGTCCATATGCATGTACGTACGTACATATGTACATAGCAGTAGCTGCGTGAATAGAAGTACGCCACGGTTCGTTCATTTTCCATTAGAAACGTTGCACGAAATCGTTTCGAGTGTACGTCGAATGATTGGTAATAAAGCGGAGGCAGCACGAAATTGTTTAATCTTTGAATTTTTTCACACATGTTTGGAAAAGCGCAACAATTTTCCAATGTATCGTCTTGAAAACTAACGGTCTATCGGTGGTTATGAAATAACGAACAAACTCGTTCCTAAGCATAATTACTTGGATAATGGAATGATTGAAACGTACAACGAATACGCCCAATGCGCGCTGATTTTTCGAAGGAGAATGACGAATTGACGAATGACATGGAACGTAGATAGAATCCTTTTTACGTAGATTTGTACGATTACGTAGATTAGTGTGCACGTACACGCGCGTCGCTTTGTCGGTGATACTGTTATAATTTATACGAATATCTAGCTTCGTACAATTTCGTACACGCGTGTCTTTACGCGTATAAATGCGTTGCTTCTTGCGGCCGTATGATTGTTTATGTAACTATGGAATAATAGATTCGTACGTGTAATTTATAAACCAGAGAGTGGAGAAGAGAGGAAAAGGTGAAGAGACGTTGAAAAAGGTCGTCGGACTCGGAGGAAGTAAGTGAGAACGGTACAATTAAGGTTACGGTATCCACCCACCAACGGTCCATCGTCTACGCCCATTTAATTAATAGTTACCAAGCGGTGGTTGTACCGCCGCTTACAGAATTTTACTTGCGATTTTCAACCTAGCCGTTAATTAGAAAATTACGTCGATGTACGTATTAAGTAATCGTACGATGAAGTACATCGCTTTTTCCATATGATTATTCTATGATTCTATATTTTAGTATTCCTATGATTATTCAGATATATATTATTCATATATCAGATAAAGCAATGTATTCAGAAAAACAAAGATAGTTTTATTTATAGTTGTAGTCGTAGTCGTAGTAGTAGTCGTAGTCATAGTCATAGTCATGGTGTCGGTATAACATTAGATTAGTATTATTATTAGCGTTGTTAGTCGTAGAAGCGAGGTTAGCGATCAGTGGATAGGCAGTGCTCTCTTGGCACCTGCTTGCCGATGTTCCACATCGGACCGATATGTAGTCACCGAGTTGTTGGTCGGTGGTCTGAACACCGGGGATTCTCAGCAGGTTCGCCAACTAACCTATCGGTTTCTGGCCGGCTGCCTCGCTTAATGGGAATTGAGAACTTTCGACTCGGTTACCGGGTGCGATAATTCATCCCTCTCGTGGTAGCGGCCGACGTATGCTGCCCTAACCCCCTACTGCTCAAGCTCAAACCCCTTAACTCGCATGTGCTATCGTGATGAAAACAGCAGGCACACGGCTCGGTTGTATCAACGCGTCAATGTTACGAGAAATCGTGCCATGCGATGCTAATCAATCGCAGACAATTTTCTTCAACTTTCATATATACGGCACAAACATATCGAATATCGATCAATTTTCGAAATATCTTTTATTTCCGAATTGCTTCTTTCCATATCGATATTATCGTTATGCCATTGACACGTACGTTACAAACGAAAGTATTATATTTATACCTTTCTTGCTTAAAAAAACGTATTACAGTGTTTCGTTTACGTTATTAGTTATATATATCGTATACGTACGATAGAAGATACAATGCATGTATCTGAAGTGCTCATCGCTACAATCCCCCTTTTTACATTCATGAAACTCGCTAGTTTTATAAAATCCGAATACTACCGCGTCGGTGATATACGATATAGAAGGAAAGTTTAATACTGCGTCAAATAGACGCTTTACGCTTACACGACTTTTTGCGTGTACATGCAGCTATCTATTCATTCGAGCCCAAAACAATCACATCACAGTGAGAATAACGATTTATCTTGCGGAAAGTGTCAACTTCTGTACGGTTCTTTGGTCGCAATAAAACCACGCAACCTATTGATACATTTGCCGGTATGCAGACAGTACGAAGATCTATCAAAGCGTGTCTTACTTTTTTCATCTATCAATGTCAACTAATTCGGTCGAAACAAAAAATTGTGATTTCTAGAAGGAAAACGGAATTTTTTGGGGGGCGAGCGTTAAGACGTTACTACCATACTAACCTTCGGAGAAATTTCATTCACCTGTTAAAAAAAAAAAAGAAAAAAAAAATAACGTGAAACTTCGAACCGATCGTTCGCAGCGATTTTGCTCAAAGTGCCTGGCTTTCGTCACCCTCGAAGTTTAATCGTAAATCATAAATGGAACACAGTTTACGAATAAATAACGTTATACCTGCTCATAAAGTATTGTAAAAATGATAAAAATTGTTTTCTATTACTTGGCATCAGCGACCCGTGTGCGATGATCAATACAAGAAACTTTCTGTTCTCGAGTCTGGAACTGCTCCTGCCACAACAGTTTCCACGTCTGTGTATACGACCTGATGTTACAATTGGGTTTCGATCTCATCGACGACACGGCATCCCGACTCCACCTTGTCTAGGCTTAACACGCCATCCGATATAATTTCTTTGAACGTTTTCCTCAAATTTATCGATCTAAGAACGATAAAATCCTGTTTCAGAACTACATTACAGCTGCTTTTCTGCTTTTCTTGCTCACCGCTCGTTCGAACTGAGAACCTCAACTTGGAACAAAACTATGGGCTCGTTCTTTCATCGCTCGATATCTTTGAGCCTATAAATGTTCAGCGAGCCTTCTGAAAATGTATCGGTATTTCAAAACCGTTCGTGTTTCTGTTTTCAAAAACGGTATGAAAATACACTTCTTTCGTTTTCGCGTACGCTTTTTACTTTTTTTTTTTTCTCATGTTTCAAAAGTAACTTCCTTTCCGACACGCAACAGTGTTGTCACGCGACAGTTTTTAGTTATGTTTGTAAAGACGAAACATTTTCGACCTTCTGTCACATTCTATTCACATTCTGTCCTTATTGGCCCATACGTTTAGGCTTTGACAAATACACCTGGAAAGCACACGCGGAAAGGTAGCAACGTTAAGTTGGAATACAAAGTTAATGGACCAGGAACGACGGTGGAGTTTGTCCGATCAGGTGGCAACGAGGAGCCTTCGTTGGAGAGGAGAACCATTCTTTCCCGCGACGGTGAACAGACTACTGTAATTGCTTTCGTCTTCGTCGTTCGAACTTCGCAAGATATCGTCAGCAAGACGCGTTGCTGAAAGAAAGTTCCGCGGGCCGGCACTTGGCCAAGGGAACTGCACTGTTCTTTCTCCTTTTTTCTCTCTCCCTTAAATCGACCACCGTTATGCGTTGCTATATCGTTTTATTTGTACATGCGACTTTTTCTTTACAACAGTGCCGAGTCTATCGGAAATAGCTTACGAAATATTTAAGAAAATCACACACATTGGCACTTTCCTTGTCTCTTGCTAATGAAATCTACCTGATAGATTCTCGAAATATTTGCATTTTTATTTACCGTTTGAACGTTGCGTGACGTTTAATGCAGACGTTGAAAAAAAGTGCACTGGTACGATCATTTAAAAACATTTTCACAAAACATCGTTGGACCGTTAAAGTAAGTTTATCGATGTCAACGATCAATTTATATATTACGTGAATTAAAAGATGGCGATCTTTGAAACGAATACGCTGGGAAAATGCGTGGCCCAAATTGATACGTTAATTTCGCGGAATGATGCATCTATATTACAGAAGCTAGTCTACTGTAAAAAGCATCGAAGCATCAAAGCGCAGAAGCATCGAAGCATCGACGCACCCAAGTGATAACTGCGAAATAGCGCCCGGCTACATGCTAATGAAAACGGTTGCATTAAAATAATCACTCGGATACTATAAAACAATTGGAATAAATAACATTGCACGGTGCTGTGTTACGTTCTGTGTAAGTTACGCACATAGTAACGCAAGCATGATCGAATAAGATTTAATATTTCAGAATACGATTTGATATTCGATACCTTTTTTGCGTCTGTAAGTCTGATTTGAACTTTGACAGATATTGAAACACGCGAAACAGGTTGATTCGCATTTAAGAAGCAGCAATTGTATAATTAATATACAATTGTTATTGTTTAAACTTCACACGATTTCTTCAAATATTAAAGATATTCAAAATTTGGAATAAAGCGTCGTGGTTCAGACAAGTTTAATTGAAACGATAATTAAATACAAATTGCACGAATCTTTAAAAGTCGTATAAAATATAATCGACTAGCAGAAGATGATAAAAAGTGAGACGATAATAAAATATATCCACGTAATGATACAATGTATAACATAAATAAAATTTCAATTGGTAGGAAAGAATTTTATAGCGATTAGGTATATCAATTTGACTAGTTGCGAGCATCGTATCATTTAGACGACGATATAAAGCGAGGAGAATAATTTATTTTCAAAAGTTTAATACGTCTCTTATATAATAAGGACTATAACGAACGAAGTAAACCACGGTATAAAGGAAAATAATCATGTACGAGTAATCAAACGACCTTCAAGGCATGCGATTATTTTCAACGTAATGTTCCTTATGATGTAAAAGTTACCGAAATAAAGATGTCACGATCAAATGCACCGAAGACACGCAAAAATGGCATGTATTATGTGTTAGCTCCAAACATCGTTCGCGGAGACACTCACGTAGCAATAAGTTAAACATACTATTTATATTTGCAAAGTTGAAATTGCACAGATGCAGTGTGAATTTTCAAATTTGCCATCTGAATTACTATCATCGCGCTACAAATATAATACATAAATGCGTACAGCATAGTAATTGCGAAATTCAAGAAGAATCGATGAATATTTATCGATTATTAGTTCTAACTGATAGAATCAAAATTTGTATACTTAGTCGAAAGTAGCAAAGTTGATTCGATCAATCCTCGAAAAGTAGGGACGAGAGAAAGAGCAGGAAGAACGCCTTTTTCGCGGGCGAAGCTTTATTAAAAGGACATAAGAGAGACTGTCGCGAGTTAGATGGCTGGTTAGTTCGTCTTGAAGTTGTTGGATCTGCGTTTCATGGCCGATAGCGAAATCTACGGAGGTCATACTGACTTTACTCGTTAAACAGACCCGCAGGCTCTTTCATGTTTCTCTTAGTTATACTATATTCACCAGCGTTTTCCAGCTTCGTAGCCTCTCGTTCTATCTTTGTCAGTAATACCGGACATTTCATCCAAATATCTGCTGCTTTTCAGCTTATCTTCCAAGCGACGCCTATCTAGGCATAGAAGATAGAACGGAATAAACACATAGATGCAACTGGCTGCAAGACGGAAAGAGTTTGAAGATTAGAATAAGTATGAAAGGGAAAAGGAAAGGAAGGAAGGGGCGAGAGGGAGATATCGGGGGAGGGGGGGGGGGACGAAGGAAACGAAAGAGATTAATTCAATGAGATTCTTACTCGTATATCTCCAAACTACCTCTGGGTAATGTATCGTCAGGGATAAACCTACTAATTTGAGCAAGTCAATTTATCGTCTGATCTGTCGGACAATGGGACAAAATGGCAACTGCTGTAGCACGGTACTTCTATGGCGATTAACGGATTCCGTTGTGCGTATCTTGTGTACGTCTCCACTTGGCTTTCACGTACGATGACAGTCTTTCTAGGAATGTACTTGTCATTCTTTAAGCGCGCGCGTGTGTGTGCGTGTACCTTGCTCAGGAACTAGAGAACTATTTCGACTAATCCATATGTTTACAATTGCGAGAAACAAGATTGTACAAGTGTGTATGTTGAATTCACTCAGGTAACGTTCAACGAAAGAGTGGCTCGATTATGACGATTGGTTTTCCGAATCTCAACCAATGTTCTCGAGTATCTGAGATCTGGTTGTTGTTATAGGGGCCATGATGACAGTCACAAAAGTCGTAAAACTGCCGTCAGGCCCGAACTAAGCCGGCCCAATGGTGTAGCGCGTGTAAGCCGTAAGTTGAGCGTACAGGCCGCGTATCATTTCCTAGCAGTTGAAATGGACATTTGCCTTCCTCGTTCTCTCATTCTCTTATGTGTACATACGCCTGTTTGGGAAATGGAGTTAAACGATTTTAAACGTACGTACCACTTGCGTTTTTAAATCGAATCAAATATTTTCTCGTACACTGATCAATTCGTTTTTTTTTTTTTTTTTTTATTATTATTATTATTAAGATACGTCTTTTTCCTCTAAATATCAAACGCAGCATAAGAATACAATTTTGTTAGTTTATAACCGCGTCCTGTGTTTCCAATCAATTTCCACAAAAATATAGGAGAAAAGATTAATAGCTTTTGTGTAATAAACATGTCATCCGATATGAAACCGTGCGAGTAACTTGTAAGCTACTGTTATGAAATATAAAATGCGAAACACAGAATGTATAATCAATTTTTTTTTTTTTTTTTTTGAAAAACGTTTAATAAGGTAAATATCTTTATCGATCGCGATACAGCTAAATAGAAAGTCGATAAAAGAAAGTTCAATAGTATTATGAAATTGACTAGATATAGAAAATGGAAAAATATCGAATATGTGACAGGTTAGTTAGATTTAACAATTTAACCTAAACGAAGGTATAAATTTTAGTGCTACTAAGATAATGATCACTATGATAATGCAAATATCAAATAACGTATATAAAAATAGTTTGAATTTTATTGTTAACGGTTAGTAGTAGAAGTAACGGTTAAAATGTTGTATTAGAATAAAATAAAGTAGCTTTTAGAAACAGTCAGGTTTAAATAAAATGTAATTGTAAAGGAAAGTTGCAGAATGTGAGATGTCGCCGGATCTTTCTTTTTACTACTGGTCTTTGCTTTTTCCACCTCGACACATTACTACTCTCTAACACGTTCTAAGTAGTATAACGTGTAACCTCAAAGGGCAAAGTGAAACAGCGGAGATCCTAGTTGGTACAAAGGATACCACCTTTCACGCACGCCGTGTTCTTCCGTTATTGTTCCGCTACTCTATGTAGCTGTTTCACGAACAGCTAGAAAAGTAACCTCCAAAGTACATGAGTTTAACTGATATACAGTCTATGTATACGCCTGCTGAAATGCATCCGTCTATCGCATTTAGATTTATATTTCTGTTAATATTTACATAGGTATTAATTTACTTCGAGTACAAATTTCATTAGATCGAGATTTGTAAAACCTATACGAAGATACGAATGTAATACGCTATACCACGAATTATTTTTACAAGAAATTAATTAATATCTCTTTTTCATCTTCAACGATTATTCGCGTACATATACGTACGTGTACACGTGCTGTAACTTTACTTTCTTCTCTGTAATTATTATCGGAGAGAATGATGTTTCTGATTTAAAGATCGAATTTTTGATGAACAAGTCACAGTCCGTTTCACGCCATGAGATTGTTCGCCACAAATACCACAACCGATAAAAGATTTGTAAACGCACACGTATCGATAGGATCTTTGACCGAAACTTTGCAATTTCTAGCTGTTGTAAGTGCACGGGGCGTTGTAAGAGACGAAAAGTTGCACGTTGCGCGATATTTTGGAGAAAAAGTCTTTATTTTCTAAATATAATTTATAGGAAGGAAACGATCTTAATTTTCTAGCTAAAGACCATTCACACGCACTAAAGTCATCGAACTTCCAACGACTCTCCGCAGAAACTTTGCATTCAGAAGTTAAGTTTAGGTTTTAGTTGGTCTAAAAGTTCAACCTAAAGCTGTAGCTATGTGCAGACAGTGCGAAGCAGATCCGCGAGGCGTGCCGCGGGCCGAGACTGGCTCGGGACGAGCCAACGATCGTCGGATTTTTGGCGAGATCAAAGGTGTCTCGTAGCTACTTACTCGCTTCGTTTGGACGTGCGTTCAACGTTACGATACAAACTGAGGATCGCTCTGTTTCGGTCGCGTGCACCAGGCAACTCGAGCGAGACAGCTATGGGGCGAGGCAGTCTCGCGGGTCTGCGGTGATATCAGTATCGTAAAGAAATTAGACTTTGTGTTTTTTTCTTCAACATCGATCAAACATTTCACCCTCGCATACTCGAAAGCACTCAGCCTTTTCTTCTTCTCTTTTATCGTAATAAATCGAAAATTGAAGTCCCGTCAAACATCGTTCGATGGTCTTTCGAAGAAGAAAGCAGACGATGTTGGCAATGCGTTACTTACTTTATCTTTTATATGACATAACATTATCTAGACAAATAACTTGAATAATGAAATTATCGAAACAATTATTTCTATAATAGAGATAAAACTTAATTACTAGCTTTATCGCATGTTTTTCCTTTAAAAGTAGAAATTCAGCGATATTTTATCATAAATTTCCTTTTATACTTTATACGCACCGTTACGTTTATTATTCAGTTTCATTTTAAACGTCTATACATATACGTAATTCTGAATACACCGTCGCGAATGTAATTTCTAGTATTATACGAGTGTAAAATTTCTCCCTGATTTATTTCGATAAACCGTGTTGAAATATGTAATAATTAGGCTGAAATTTAACGCATCCATATTCCGTTGTATACGTTGCGAACATAATATGCATTCAAGTAGGTAATATACATAATCATCTCTTGATACTTGATAATTAGCAGAATTGTTTACTTCTGTTACCGATTTCTTGCCCAGGCGTTCAAATATGTCGCATTTCCGTTTCGTTTAAAACGTTCAATCGTAAGAAACGAGAAATCTCGAGAGGAATGTAACTCGGGCGATTGAGAATTTGTGGCGTGGCATTCGTTCATCCACGCTTGCCCCATCTGCGTTTCTCTGCTTCCTTCCCCTCTTTCCTCTCCTCCGCCATCTATTGCTATTCTTTCGTTCTTGTTCCCTTCCTTCAGTTCCTCCTTCCTCCCTCCATTCTCCCTCCTTCCTCCCTTCCATCCTCCCTCTTTCCTTCCTCCCTCCCTCCTTCCTCCCTTCCATCCTTCCATCCTTCCTTCCTTCCATCATTCCTTCCATCCTTCCTTCCTTCCTTCCTTCCTTCCTTCCTTCCTTCCTTCCCCCCTTCCTTCCTTCCGTCCTACCCTACTTCCCTCCTTTCTTCCACCCTTTCCACCTTCCTTTCACCTCCTTGCCTCTTTCTATGTTCTCTCAAATATACAGATTCGATCCATATAAACCGACCTAGAAAGGGGATGTGTAGGTGACTGCATGTAATTATTCTAATGCGACGCACGGGCTTGGAAACTACATTTGAATAAATTTTGCTATACTCTGCTCTTTTTCCTTTTTCCGTCACTCTCTCGCAGCACGGTTCGTTATTATCTGTTCGAAATTATTAATCGACGTGCTATATTCGCATAACACAAATAATCAATATCTTTTAATATACCAACTTTGAGAGTAATTCGATTTTTAAAGTACGTGGAGGCAGGTATGTATGCGTTCCTCGTGTACACCAGTAACCAGAGCGATATTTATTGTTGTTCTTCGATCAATTATAATTAAAAATGCGATGCCTGTTAAAATAATACTGTCAATTAAAACATTTCCAATTGTCAAAATTCTGTATATTCTATTAATCTGTTTACCTTATTTATAGAAAATTGCCAATGTTAAGTAAAAATATAAAATTAATCAATGAATTACGAAAATTTACATTCGAAATTTTCAGTTATTCTATCGATAAACATATATACATATCTTAGGCAATAGCAATTAAAGAATAGTGAGGGAGCAGCCTGAAATATCGTGTGTGTTTTAGTTTCGAATGGACGAGTATTTCATTATTCAAACACTTCGTTACTTTTTATATACATATTTCCTACAACATTGCGTCGTACCTTAGCTCGAAACATTTCTCCCGAATATCTGTTTGTATTATGCATGCACACAATTTTGCATGAATCTAACACTCTAAACTTGGATGTAGTTCAGCCGAACGATATTATACGCGTATCCATATTATTGTATCAATATTATTATTATTGTATCCATATGTTTAATCGACAAAAGCGATCGTATTACTTGTGCTGTTGCGTAGATCGATTATATCGACGTTCACTTCTATACGTGTCTTAAAATATCTCGCATGGATCGAAAATACAAAAATTAATAACGTGGTAATTGCAATAAGTTAAATCGAGTATTATTAGTAACGATATTTGTCAACCTTTCAAGTAAAGCATAAGTTTTTTCTTTATATCAGTTTATAACATCGTTGTATCAAAATTTGCACTATTTGACAAAGTTATACAAAGATTAATGTCTCGAAAGCCTTTTTTCAGTTCATACATATTATATCCAATACTACGCAACCGTTCCTGTTACGTGCACGATAAATATTTTCTAAAAAAAAAAGGAAAGGACCGTTTTAGGTGATTTCTCGGCAAAAGGACAATCCATGCCGGTTGTTTAAAAGTCCGATACAAGCGCAACGAAAACAATTAAACAAACACCAAGGTACAATTTAAAGGTGTAAGTTAATGGAATTATTTAATGAAAGCTAAAATATAATGTCGACGCTGGCAACATTTTCATTTTCGATAGCAGATGTGTCAGTAGCGAACTAATGGACTTGCTTTCTACATGAAATTGAATTATAACGGTGTAGCAGTTTGCGGCTTTGCCGCGTAACAAGATTTAATAAAGCAGTCTGCGTAATAATATGGTATAGCAATAACACATGCAGTACATTACTGAGTTATATATCGAACCGCATGGATATGTCGGGCGGAGATATTAGCACGGCGATATTACGATATTGTTTAGTCGGCACTGGATTAACGTTGTTGCGAGTATGCCACGATTGACCAATTTTTTAATGGACCGTCGATGCATTGTTTTCCACTGTCACCTTCCAAATTTCAAATTTCCAAAACATTCAATCGTTATTATTATTAATTAAAATCAATCATTTCCTCGTTCACGTTTGTCGTATCTTCCGATCGTTATTCCGATTCATGACGAATGAAAGCATGAAAATTCTGCAAATAACATTTTCTAACTTTGTGGATACTTGATTTAAAACTAATTCTTAATTTGGGGAAAAAGGAAGTTGCGTCTATGTAAAAAGCGTTCGTTTTAGAAAAGAAAAGTTAAAGGAGTTGTTGCTGTTGAAGACGATGAAGATAAAAATACGTGTACGATCGTGAACCTATAAAAGTATATAAATGAATATATATACGTATATGGAAGGAAGCTAAGTAAGAAGGGAAGATGGATAGCTTCGACGAACGGATAGCACGGTTTGGTGCAAGATGAGTGGTGTAAAGTTGAAGATTGCGATAGTGGTGAAACAGAAGGTTTGTTCGGGGAGAAGGGTTGAAAGGAAGGAACGAAGGAAGATCCGGAAGGAACACGTAATTCTATAGGGCTTAACGCGTCCCAATTTTCGGACCAGTAAATTCCAATAACGTCCGATGCCCTTAAACTCTTCGTACATCACGTCCCATGAACCATAGACCAATTTATAACAGAGGAATTCAGATTATCGATATCCATTGATACTTCTTGCTTCTTACGAACGATTATTTCTTCGTTTTCTCGCAGCTATTGCATTCTTTAGTTACATTCTATTGTACAATTACGCAACAATTATTAAACGTCCGATACCCGATATATTATCCAAGAAGAATAAATAATATCCGATAAAAACTTTGGTCTTCCGAATAGATTAATAAATTACTATCTTCCAACTTTATTTACTCAAATTCGAAAAGTAAAACTCGAGTTAATCAATCGTTGCCGTATAACAACATTTCCGATCAAGTTGCTAATTTGTGACTCTGCTTCTGAAAAACAGGATAATTTCGAATAAATTGAAAAATCTTACATTATCTAATAACGTACATACATACATGTACGAGATGATCGAAATTAAGTATTTATTCTATTTACATCTTACTTTTCTATATATTTTCGTTTTCGTTATTTTTAATACGTAACGAGTTTTTTAACATTTACGGAGGAAGGGATGGAAAGATTGAAAAGACTGTTGGTTTTCGACACTCGTTCCAGCAACACCAATCTTAAACGCGAGAAATCAGATATCCCAGCGAGGAAGATTATAAACGAAGATATTAGAATGTACCAGCCACCTTCTTCTTCCGCAACAAAGTTTACATTCTACGATATTTAAAGTCAGAAATCTCAAGTTTCGTTGACGACGATGAATCGTTGCCTGGTATATCTCGAAGGGACCGATTGTCAACGTACCGATGAAAAATCGTCGTGGTGAATGCTGCGGTCTGACGATACACCGTGCACACAAGCCGGTATGTGCAGGGCGCCGGTAGTGCCGGACCCGATGTGAACAAGGTACGAACCAATAACTTACGCAACGCTTTGAACAGTCCCTTGGTTTGCGGTCTCGCGACTAAATAGTAATATCGGGAATGGCGCGGTGATCTTGTACCGTTACTACCGTTCTACGTCGCGTTCGTAATACAGGATAATGCATACACACATACGTACGTACGTACGTACGTACATGCACATAGAGACGTTACTTCGCTTTACAATCAACGATGCCAAGATTGCGATAAGTCGGCTATCGGTAGAACGTACGTAGCCACCGAATCTAATGTATCGCATTGTGTTTTACAATGTGACAGATAGCAACATCGCGGCATCCCTGTTGCTAAAGTTAACGCACCTGCTACCGCGTGTATGTGCTTGGGCCACCGGCTCGTGCGACCCCTTGTCACGTTGGAAGCTGCGTAGCGAAACTAAGTCATTCAGTTGTCTCATTTCGTGCCGATAACACGGATCGCGTCGTTTCTTCGTTACTTTCTTTTATTTAACGATTTATTTAACGATTCATTGAACGTTAAGATAATGTTGTGATCGAACGATTTTCTGAAATTTCTTGTTCTAATTTTTCTTTAGTCGTCTATTTACTAAATGTTATGCTACTATTGCCGGTAGCTTCTATCCTATCTTTCGTAATAAAATTTAAGTTTGATCGTATTCTCACGATTTAATTATTTTATACATTTGTTTTAACTTCTAGTTATTTTTTGTGTAGGTTATTGATCGATAGCAGGAATAATGTAAAAGTAACAGGAATGTTAAATACGAGTGCGTAGATTAACATTTATTAGCTCTGCGTATCAAATATCGGGAATTTTCAGACCTTTTTCAAACTCTTTTTTTCTCTCTTTTCTTTTTTTTTTTTTTTTTTTTTTTCTTGTAAATGATAGATTAATTGATATTGCAGATGCAACGGAACACTTTTTCGCGTTTGATTTTGAGCATTTTCTGTTTTATAAATATTAGTAGGAAATTAGCGTCGCGAAACAAGAAGAATATTCCATTCCACTCACGGTTTGTTGATCTGGTTTATATAGAGCGGAAGAAGATCGAATTTTATTAGTCCTTCTGGCTACTGCATTGTTTCTTTTATAGCACCCCTTATTACCGCATTTGTTACCGAAGATACCGCTACAAGACGTATTTCTTTGTTGGTGTTAACGTTAGCACGACTACTAAAATGCCAAAGAACTTTATTATATATAGAAAGTAATTATACATATTTTATAGAATTTTATTAACCTTTCGCAGATTGAATTTGTTTCAGGGTGTCTCGTGGCATCGAGCAAAGAGGGTACTCCTGGATGCTCGTACTCCATACGGTATCCCTTCCCTTTTCCTTTATTATATTTAAATTATTACCTAGATAGAGTAAGCAGATATTTAGATTTTTACGTAGGTGTGATTTATGGTTAAGTAGGCTAGTTTGAGGTTGTAATCTAAGCAAGTAGCTAAGGTGTACCTACGCCTATTTACTACCTAGTAAATAGGTTGATGCAGTAGTAAGAAGTATGACATCGCAGTAAAAGCATAACATTGTATATTACGTAATAGTTAGTTCCATATGGCACATATTTCATCTTATTCTCTTATCCGTTTTGTTTAACTCTTAATCATAACTAATTATTATAATTCTTAATCATAATCGATCGGTTTTCACTTTCACGATAATAAAAATCGAACATTTTGACGTACATATGTATACATGTGCACATGTATGCTAAACAGGGCGAACAATCTAGTCTAGGAAAACGGTACATAATAAATTATAAATCGAGCCAGTCGGTGTCTGTGTCAGTACCAGTGTCGATCAATCAGTCTCGCCGTGAATACTCGACTATTAACATTGTAAATTGTGACCTTACACGTTATTACAAGCAGTTCTGTATTTTGGGACCACCCGCACCGCAATCTTATTCGACGCTCGGTCGAATCTAGAAAGGGCAGAATTGTTTGTTCGTTCGAAACGATCAGTCGTCAAGAATCGTCTGAGGTTCTCTCCAAGCATATACCTTCTCCAAGTGGAACGAAGAATCCTTTTTACGAAATTAATTACGACGATGGTGTAGCTGATCTACATTGTAAACTCGATATAGTCGTAACATACGCGTTATATACGCGTAATATAATATATTAATAGCAATCAGTTTTGCAGCGCAAGTTCTTTTTATTCCAGAATTTTTCTCCTTTGTGAGTACAATATGGGATTGTTGCATAAATAACGAAATAAAACGTGTCAAATTTATACGTAATCATTCGTTAATTTCAGTCTGCTTTATAGAAAAAGAGGAAAGAAGCTACCTTGTTCTTATTTCGAATTTAATACTTTTAACCTCTGGCAAGAAAGTTTCTTCATTATAAACTTATATTCTGGCCTTTATTGGCTCAGACAGCAAAGCATACCTTCAGGAAGCTAAAACTAAAATCTTGTAAACTTCTTAAAGATTCAGAAGTAAAAACTTTATATACGTCCTTTTTACTTTCTCGATTTTTCTTTAAAATAGTTCGTTAGTTTCGTTATTATCGCATTGCGATATTAGTGCAGGCTGGAAATTAATCGGAAATGTTCACGTAACATGTTTAAATGTGACGTAAACGATTTAACAACTTACAGAATAGAAGCGAAAGAATAATGAAGGAAATACGAATAACAAATGGAGCGTAATATACGTGGAAACGTTTGAATCTGTCACGGTTTCTACAGGTTTGTTGAATTTGAATGTACGTCGTTAATAGATAGCTGTTTATTTCGTTGATAAATTCAATCTATTTTCTACTCTTCTATCGCTCACTCGTATTATTATAAAAGAGCTAGCAGCTGTACAACGAACAAACTTTAACATTGTCATGCACTGACAATCGACGATGAGATAAACCATTAGATATTTGAAATCGATAATCTCTTAATTTCTTAATTTCCGAATGCAATTTCGGGACGAACGCTTTTGAAAAACTTTTGCTTTATCTCCTTTCCTGGCCATAGCGGAGGACATAATTTTCGTAAAAAAAAAAAAAAAAAAAGAGAGAGAGAGAGAGAATGAATGACAAAACTGATTAACGTAATAAGATATATCTTCGATGAAACTATTATATAGCTTTCCGTTATCTTCCATTCTGTATCGCGTCAAGTTATTATTATGTTTTACTAGTAGATAGAATTTATATTATTCTATTATATTCGTCGTATTTGAAATAAAATTTTGTTCACCGTAGTACGGGGTTTTGACGAAACGACAGATTGGTTGATTCGTCAATACCGTCCGTTTAAGTCGAGTACGCGTATACGCGAATAACCTATGCGAATCTTTGTGAAATATTCTGCCGTAAATATAAAAGTTAAAATGGAACAGTCCAGTTTTGCCGAAAATACGCCCGAAAACGGTAACCTATAACTAATACATAGTGCGAAGAATCACACGATCAAATATTTAATTAGATTCATTCCGTAAAATCAAGTTTGTTAGCGTTCTGCATATTTGTGAAATAAATAATTCGTTAAAACACGTTCCGGTATACTTTGCGAATGTTTCATAAATTCCCTATGTCGTAAAACGTTGAAATGCATCGAAGGTTTGCGTTCGAAATGCAAACATCTATCGATCGTATTAAACTTGACATGGCCTATCGGATTTGACGCTTATTGTGGACTGTAGGCGTTGGTTATCGAGAGACGTGAAACAATTCGCAGAATTCGGACAACTCCGACGAAATGCGTGTAATGGGGCGAAATTAAAACGATGCAATTTCAGTGGTCACAAACGGGTATAATTAGACGAGCATTATTCGCGACGTGACGTTGCACACGTTCACCACTCAATTATTCCCGCGGTGAACAACGATGCTCGACGACGTTCCGTTTCGAATGATAATTCGATATCGATCTTATCGCGATGAAATATAATTCGCGTCTACGTTTCAACTTTAGAATCTGTATGCTTTATGCCTGACTTTTACTCGTGCCCGTTCCCTGCCTTCATCAACGTCACACGACAAATGCATGTTACGATCGTAATTTCAATTATCTCGCTTTGATGTTACAATCTTGAAAGGCAAAAACGACTAAAACGTAATTCGTTGATTACATTAAAACGGATATATGTACATACGTATAAATTAAAGTACATTATAAACGAAAGAAAACAACATTGTGACACGCGGTACGAATAAGAAATTTCATTAGTAAACAGCAACAACGTTGTTGTACAAGCTACACTCTATTTCAGCACTATGACGAAGGGTACATGGCAAACAGCCGTTATCGTGGAGAATTGCGCATTGCCTCTATCGCATTACGAAATTCTGCGGTAATGCGAATGATCACCGGTTCGTTACGACATCGCGACATTCGCATACAACATCTTGCGTTTGCAACTGAAAGTATGCATATAGCAGCAATTAAATAATACGCGGTATGTAATCGTGGCTGATCCAGTAACTACTATTCATCGAAACTATAATTAATCGTTAAAAGTAATAACCCTACTAATAAAATTACTTTCACACGTGGTATTTCGAAATCGTTTATCTTTACCCGTATCTTGCATCCAACCGAACATAGTAAATAGTATCGTGGTGTTACTGAATTTAATAACTGTAACGTTTTATCGTATCGTGAGAATAACTTGCATTACGTATCTCTTACGTTCACGCGAGTTGTTTGTTTCTTGCTTATTGCATTAATTAAATATAAAACCTTTGCATAAGACTAATGGCCATTAGAACTCACTGTAGCACATCTTCTAGCCAAGACGGATGCAGCTGTAGATGCATGTATACATACCTACAACATATACCAACTTCCAAGTGGACGAAAGTTTGGCAACAGCACCGGAATTTCCTCTCGGTTCAGACCTATCGACTGTACGAAAATTGCATTTAATTTTCCAAGTTACTTTCCGGGGAGTAACTTGCTTTATGATACATCCACAAACTTTAAAACCTGTGAACAACTTTCGTATTTATTATCGAAATAGACAAATCTCTTGACTTCGTCGCGAGTTCGTCTACGAGTATATTAATATCGTAACAAGTGTAATTTAAAACACTTCTAACGCGAAGACATCGTCGTTATCGTCATAGTCGAGTACTTGTACTAACTAGAATTTAGACTCATATTTTAAGCACGAAATTAACTTTGCCCGATCGATCCAAGTACGAAGAAATCTACACTCTATCCTACAGTGCGATAGTATCAACGCAATTTATGTCGTACGTTATCGTTGATATCTTTCGTACCAATGAAATTAATATGCGATAAACGTTACAATACCTTTGCAATGATAAAATGCAACGAGGCCATCGACAGATTTAGGCCGAGAGATTTAATCTCAAAATAAAGTCAAAAGTGTTTTTACTCCGTTATTCCCTTATGAATTTAAATAATTTTACCTCGGCTGAACGATACAACTCGTTTACGCGATGTTTCAACTTTTCCATAAATACTCGATCGGTTTTATCGTAAATCCGCAGTTTCAGCTGACTAATTTTAAACTTTTATATTCTCCGAACTATTATTATCGTTTAATCACTTTCGAAGCGTGATTCTTCTGAAATTGCCAGCCTTTTACCGTTTATCGATCCGCGTGTTCTAATAAATTTCTCTTCCAAATATTTTCCTGTCCGACAAATTGTTTATAATTCCACGATCGGAACATTTTATAACGAGCACAAGTTAAAAATCTCGCGGATATCGCCAGCTGGTTGGCAACTTTTATACGTTACCAGTAACGGTAAATGGGAAGGACTGCGTTTAGAAAGAAAATTGCCGAGTTTAAATAAGGCTTAAAGGAGAAAGACGAGAATAGGGACAGATAGAAACAGAAATGGAAAAAGTGCACCGAGAGAAGAAAATCTGAGAGAAGACAGAACCTGTCTACATTTACTAAGATGCCACGTGTGTACTTTCAAGGCAAACCGAATATCCTTGAAAGTAGAGAGACCAAGAAATAGAAAACTGAAAATGTCTAGAGAAATCGTGGGAAAGGAATTTGAAAAAAGATTTTTCTAACAGCACGATGCGCCATTGTCCTCGATGCGATAAACGAGATGTACTCGCGTACTTAGCACTTACTAATTGTGAGCCGAACGATTCGAGTTACACAAAATGATTTCTACGTCGAAGATATTCCTTATGTCATTAAATAATGCTATTAAATTACGTCAGAAACTTTGTACGATGGAAGAGTGGTATATGTTGGAAGGGCGAAGCAGGCGTTGAAAATGAAAAATAATCGATTGTTCGTTTTCTACGGACATCTGGGAAGGATCGAACGACTATCTTTCCATTCGATTAAACTGTTTAAATGTTTACAGATCACCGCCGATACATACATGGATGTATCTTTCATCCATTACAATATTCTCCTATTCGTTGGCTAACAACGTTAAATCACGTTGCTGCTGAATCCATGTAGCTGTTCTTCTCGCTATCGTTTTTCTCTGCCTTTTCTTAGACGTTCTAACCGGGAAGGTATTGGCAAAAACAGGCAACACGAGAACGACCTAACGATATACATATAAATGATAGATCCTCGGGCACAGACAGCGGGCCATTAGGTGTGGCCATCTCAATCACCGACGCACGGCTGGTCATAAATTTTTCTCACCGTAATAGAGAGAAGGTCGCGGATAGAGACGCAACGAGTTGGCCCACGATCAGTCACGCGTGCTGAAAATTCATCGAACGTTTACGTTACGCTTACGTTACGTTTACGTTGCGTATCACCGATTCACGCCACTCAGCCTTCCTTTATTTTCCGCTGCTGACATTAACGTTATAAGCTATTTATTCTACTAATTCTAGCTGTATACGTAGCTATTTCCAAACTCTATCGATATTTACAAACGAGGCGATGCGAGATAGCTGGATTACCGATTTCTTTCAGATTTAGAAGAAAACCTACTGCTCACGACTGCTCGACGCTGGATGATATTATAAGAGTCGTCCGTCACCCGAGTTTTCTCTTTCCTATCTTTCCGATGGTCCGCGCCGTAAACACCACCAAAGTCGATAAAAATGTCTAATGGAATTAAACGGTTCCTTGGGAGAGTACTTTAAAACGGAAAAGAAACGAATGATTTATCCGTTATCTTGGATGCTCGTAACCCTTGCTAACGAGCGAAACGAAACGAAACGAAACGAAACGAAACGAAGCGAAGGAAAGAGGAGGGTTAAAAACGTACGGGTGTGCCATTTTCTATCCGAGCCACAGCAAGCTATGGCGCATCGTCTAGCTCGACGCGTTTAATAGATCGCACGCCGACTCGTGAATTCCATCCTGTCATCCCGACAACCGTGTTTCACGTTGGTCTCGCGTACATACACCGCGTATAATTCCGGTTAGATATGTACGCGCGTATGTGCTTGTTTTCCCAACGGGTCGGTACACCGATGAAATGTCCTCTCGCGCAGATTTCATTCCCGTTCCAGCTTTTGCCATGGCGACCTATGTCCCATCGGATCGTCTGTCGTCGTTTCCTGGGTTAGGCGTATTACCGAGAGTGAAAGAAAATCCACCGAAAAATTCCATAGAACGATAGTCGATGTTAACGACATGGTGACGGTCCTGCTGTTTCAGCTTTTGCAAAGGGGTGGCACGCCGTCAACTTTAAAGGAAACCAGCGAAATTTCTGGCCCTGTTCACCCGCCGAACACAACGGAAGAACAGGGACGAATACTTGTATTTATTCGGTGTTTACAGAGGAAAGAATAACGTTAAAGATCCAGTATATCCCGTCCTACTGCTTTGTGAAAGTAACCTACGGTTACGGTAATCTTATACAAGAAACAAAACAAAGAAAGAAAAAAGAGAAAAATAGAGAGAAAAAATTACCTTAAAGGTACTTTCTTTATCAAGCAAACAAACCCCTGCTACATACTTGCTTATAATAAGAATAATATCCTTGGAATTTCAGTATCTTTTGTTTTTATCGCGTATCTACTTGAAACATTACTATCGGCTTTAACATCTTGGCAAAGAGTAATCGAATCGCTAGAAAGTCACGAATTTATCATTGGTAGGTAAGAACTGTTCTCGTTTCACGATAAGAAGCTTTTCAACATTGTCCTATCTATGATTACTACTCAGAGATACAGGATATGCTTTTTACCTATCGATTATATATGTATCCTTTTCGTCCAAAGTGGCAGGATAATCTGTAACGAAAGAAAGCAGTAGAGTAGATTATATGGGTAAAAATAGCGCGGTATTAGTAGCAGTAAAGAGAGTAACGAAAGTAGGATGTAGAATATATAGTAGAGGGTGAGTTCGATCAAAGGTGAGTAGAATGGATATCGAAATTTGCGAGGGCATTCTGAACTTGCTGAAATGGAAACGGGTGTGAAATAATTAGCGGGGCTGGCGTTATTCCGAGTGTGGATGACAGCAGTTAGAAATAAATATACGGCTGTATATCTTATAATTGTGCGCGGACTAATTCTAGTGTAGAATCCGAGCTAACTTGGAAATAGGGGTGGTAGTTAAAAGGGATGAAAGTTGTTGGAAGGGTAGTGGTAGGCAGTGATCGAGCGGTTGCGACTTAATGAAACTCTTAAGTGCTGACTATTAATATGGCTTTCGAGCTACTAAGACTCGTTTCATCTTCCACCGTTCCTTCTCTTCTCTTTCCATCCTTGACGCCAGTTTCTTACACGAAGAGGAAGAAAATGGACGCAGAATGTGAACGCGACCGAGGAAACCAGTCGAGAACGGAGTATAGGAGAGTACAAGGAAATAGGACGCGCGGCTAATGGAATTCTCCGATATTCACGCTATTATCAGGTATGCATACAATTTACATAGAGGAAACTGCTTCGAAACGACGCATCATTCTGTGGACGAATTGCACGTTCTAAAACCAAGAGAGAATTTACGCTCGTGTTAAAATTTTCCATATAGATTATGAACGAATTCGCACGATTACGTATGATAGATTTTCTTCAAAGTTGTCACACTCTTCGAAGTATATATATATATATATAACATAGCTACACGTACAATGCGATATCATACATCTAGAAACGAATGTATTTGGAAGATAATTAAGATTGTATGTAAACTTCGATGCTGTTACTTTATTACAGTAAAATGTGTTTTATCCAAAAGTTTGATTTTCCGTTTCAATTTCGAATTTTACTCGTTATATCGAACGTCGGAGGGAGGCGAATCGTTGAACAACGGATTGCAATTTCATAAAGACGCGTAACAACTTTAACGTAATCGTTAAATGCAACTAATTTCGATATTACATACACGTTGGATATTTTATTGACAACAAAACGACCATCGAATCGAATATCTTTTATATATCACTATTATCAAGGGCAAATAATCGAGATGATAAATTATTGGTTACCGTTTCTCTTGACAGACTAAACGACGCTATTCGTAGTCGAAGTTATTCTTAGTCGAGTTGTACCTTTCGTCGTTACATACTCGACTAAAAGAGTTCTGCAGCTCGTTATTACGACTTTTGAGATTCGTCAAGTCGAATACACAATCAGTCGCTAGTAGAATTCCGTCCTTTATTCGTTTCAAATTCGTTTCGTCTAATCTAACAAACATTGTTTCGATGCTTTAGCTAAATTTTCATTTATCTATCTCGGTATCGAATCGAATCGAATCGAATCGAAACACGAGAAATACCGTAAATTAAGAAGTCGGAAATTTATCATTATTTTAATATGATTTTATTTGCTAGGCTAGTCATCGTTGTCACGCGTTAAATTATATTTGCCTTAAAAATTCTTCTTAAAAATTCCAGATTTTGTGTAATCAGCAAGCTTAAATATAACGAGTAATAGAAATTTTCAACGCGATATAACTTTATCATTTTGCTATTATCTACTCGTAATTATTTAAAGATGTAAAATGTACTTTCCACTTTTTCTTCTAATGCGTATTGAAGTGTACGAGTAATTAGTATGGGACTATTTCCGATTGATAGATCGCACACATTGTGACAGAATGACGCGAATAGGAAAAGCCAGAGGAAAAATCAATAGGAAAAATAAGAAAAGCGTAAGATTTGTCTAGGAACAGTCGCTGTATAAGTAAACGTTTCTGCAGCTCTTACATTTCCATTATCCTATGTTGTCTTCGGCATAATGATGGGAAGATACATGCGGAAAGTACTTGACATTTACATTTGAAAACGTTGAACAGACAGAAAGTCTTTACAAGTTGGAAGAATCAGCGCAGTTTCGAAAGTTGTCACAATCCTGAAATACATAATCGAAAGTCTACAACTCTGGCAATCTCACGATATTCAAACGATAGCAACTACTAGCCCCGTAAGAGTTAAGCCATACCGATATGTGTTTTTAATACTTTTATTACTATTATTATTATTATTATTATTATTATTATTATTTTATTAACGTACTTGCATACGATACAGTATGATATGTAGGTATACGGTATAACAGCAAATACGTAGTAGGCAAACGAAGAAAAGAAATTAATAGATGTGGCGAGTAAGCATGTTGCGTGGAACATCTACAAATATGTATACATCTATGTCTGTTATCTCATAAACATGAATAAGGTGTGCATTGTTTGATAGGAGTAACCGAAGAAAGTATGTTACGTACGATTAGAAAAAGCGATAATTATCGTTAGAAATGAAATTAGAAATGAAAATCGGAGGAGCCGTTTCAACGTAAATAGTAGTAAATTTAGAAAAGCGGAAATTCATGGGAAAATGTGAAACGTCTCGCGGTATTACCAAGTAGGAAGGAATTAAGCGAATACGATCGAACACGATGGAGTACTATGGAATACGTAGCGAACGATTCAGACTATGAGAAACTGCGTGACCGTACACCATCTAGCTCATTTTCCGAGAATAACGACACATTTTGCAGTAGTGGACATGTGCATATCGAGTTGGCGTTTAGCAAGAGACAAGAGAGAAATGGGAAAAATGGCGATCGTTTAGTCGCGCGCCAACAACCTCCGACTCTTCCCTTCTACCTTTTCCATCTATCTAGCACGGCGGCGCGGCGTTCCGCTCGTTTTTCGATTCGGTACCGAGACAATGAAGTCCTTATCGCCAGTGGCAATCGCTTCGAAAGCCAATGCAGCGGCATCCATGTATTTCGTCCCGCGTTTTTTCCCCATTTTTCAATACGTCCTTTTTATTCGGTTTCAACCGCTGCTTTCAGTGCTTCTACCGCGAATCCAACGCCTCTGACCGCAAAGCGTTGTCACCAACAACGAAAGTGCTATCAACGATTTTTCCGGTAACTGATCGGTTCACGTCGGTTAAGACCTTTTTTCACGCCTTTTTTCATCCAACGTTATTCATCGATTATTTATCGCATCTTGTCCCTCTGTGTTCCATTCGTACCGTACTATTACAAAAAGAGAACCTCATGACAATTTCGAGGTACCCGCTATCATCCCGCGCTTCGAACAAATCAAAAATACCTTTAAAAGAATAGCCCTGTAAACCAAAAAACTTCTTCCTCCATACGACAATCGTTTCCTCGCACGAGTAACTTTACGAATGTACTTGTTTCGTACTCGTTTCAATTCTTGTCAGATACAACGGAATCGCTTAATTTTTCAACATGTCCTTCGACGATAGTCGATGCAAGTTGGTCGTTAGTTTAAACGTTCGTGCAATGCGATCCATCTTTCGATTAACTTGATATTTAACTGTCAAAGTAATAAATAAGCAAAACTCGACTATGAGAATGTTCGAAGACCAGCCATACCAGCAACACAAGGTTCAGAAGGGCGGCGAATCTCGTTATACAGATATCTGAAAAAGTAAAAGGGTAAATCACGATTATTGCGTATTAAATAATTTCTTATTCGCCGATAAACCATATCGGCAATTACGATAAGCCAGTCGATGATAGACGATAGGCCTTTCTCGATCGTGAGAGGTGAGATCGCAGCTGTATATTACCGTATATATGCGCGGCCGCTCGCGCATACACGATTAATGCAACATCTATCTGGCATGTGATTAGGCATTAGCGAGTAATGCGCGTAGTTTGACCTTCGTTTACGCTATATCACAGAGCGTAGCCTGAAGAAACAAAGAATACGAATTAATCTTCGTAATGCATCTTCCGTTAACTTTAGATGTAATTTCCTTTACATTTTTTCTACCTCCTTTTCCAAGTTTGCAACGAAATAACTCTTACTTGAATTCATTATTTCGTAAAACAATTTTGCTTCAGAAACCGTTTCCTCGGTGAATTAATTTCCTATAAAGAAGTTGCATTCTTCCTTGCTGAAAAATGTATACCGACTCGATTAAATGACACAATCGTGTTTCGACCGTCGTCGAAACCTTTCAAACCTTTCCAGGTGATA
The DNA here is from genome assembly GCF_910591885.1 of Bombus terrestris. Classification (NCBI taxonomy): domain Eukaryota; kingdom Metazoa; phylum Arthropoda; class Insecta; order Hymenoptera; family Apidae; genus Bombus; species Bombus terrestris. Next base: position 237,600 of record NC_063279.1, on the reverse strand, counting down.
AGTTAGGTAATTAAAACGCTAATGATGTACCCATGTAATACCCACGCATTTGTAATATTTTATATAGCATTGGTTATATAGTAGTTATATCGATATACTCGAACAAGTTTCTTCTCTTTTCAGGAAGAACAAAAATCCCTTTGATTTTATAATATATACGTATAATAGAAAAAACGGGAAACTAGTTGACGGGAACAGCAAGTTTTCCGTCTGAATATTGCATGGCGGAAGGATACAAGTTGCCCGCTGAAACCCTTATCAAAATTCCTTTCAAAATGAATTCCTGGACCAAGGAGATGTCAGAGTGGTCCTTCAGAAATCGATTTCTTCGAGGCTATCAAGAGGACGATGCGACCGAGAACAAGGAGGACGATGGGAAGGTAATAAGGTGGCCGTTTGTCGTTCCAAGTGTCAAATAAGCGTAGCAGTGTCACCCGTTAGAGCATCCTGATCTTTTTCCCAACGTTCCACTTCACCTTACTGCTGTCACATTCCGGCGACCAATTTCTCCTTTTTGTTCATTCGCCTTTCACGAGATGTTTGGAATAATAAAATCGGCTTGCCTCGACATACTAAGGACAAGTTACCCAGTTACAGCTACGACCACTTGACAATTTTTTTATAACTTTCAGAGTAAATACCGATTATACTTGAGATAAAGAAAAGAAGGGGAAAAGAAGAAGAAGAAGAAGAAGAAGAAGAAGAGAAGAAGAAAAAGGAGAAAGGGAAAGACATAAACCGCAAGAAATATACGAATATAACTGGATCACCTGTTACGTATATACCTATCTTTATATCAACTACGTATAAAAGGTATAACGAGAGAAGACGGAAGAATTAGTTATCGCTGTTTGACAGCATGTAGGAGACTGGAATTCCCTGGCGCTAGTTTCCTCCTCTTTCCTAATTAGCATTTTAATTTACTATTTGGAATTGGTTACGCGTTCTTCAATTCGAACAATGTTATCGTTCTTAAACCAATCGGACCAATGTGAAATCTATTAGCTTTTAGCGTATCGGCGATTGCACGCGGTATCTCGACTGGGTCAACTCTGTAATCGGCAATCATCGTCCGATTCGATTTGGTTCACTGATCGAGGAGAAGACCGATGATTGGTCGATTTAGGAACTAATTAATTAACGACGGTTTCTCCGTAGCTTGGTTGCTTCTACATCTTCCCATCTTCTACCGGTAACCATACACGATCAAACGTATATCGGATATAAACAATAATTTGATCGCTACTCCGCGATAGTACCTGTACACGGAATTCTCCGTATTTACAGAAAATCGATCAGATTTACGAATCTGTCTTAAAATACGACAAGATAGCTTTCTTACGGTTTACGTATTACCGTACGTACACTCGCACTTGTACATACGTACGGAAAACGTATGACTCGATTCATTGAGAAACACTTTTGCTTCATAAATAAATATTATCCAGATTAATAAGAAAATTTGGTAAATCCTCTGTTTTAATCAACGAGTCAACGAAGATCAATTTACGCGATTCTTTTTACAGTTGCAAGGTAAATTATGTAATTGTGCACTTGTTTCTTCAGATATTCCACAGGATTTTTCTACCCACTTGCGCGTAGTATTTCTATATTTCAGAAGCTGGTCGTTGAATCAGCTCAGGTCGTTGAATTTATTAAAGCTTAAACTTTAAGCGTTAAGCGTTAGGCGTGTAGATCGTGTCGATGTTTCAGCCGATAACGTGTACATTATTCTAGAAATCTGTTGTCCTAAAACGACTCTAATTCGTATCGATCGCCGATATTGTTACCTTTGCAACAATCTCTCGTCGCTTTAATAAACGAGCAAGTTTATTACGAAAAATATAATATTGCGGTTATGTATCTGGTTGATCCGCTTTAGGATCGTGTTTCAATGGAACATCGAAATAGAAACGATGGTAAAAGGGGAGGAGGTGAACACGAGTATGGAGAATTTTGTATGGGGAGAAACTATACTCTTTGTCGAGGTACCAGGGAAAATCCCTATCCACAGTCACAGACGGTGGTCAACTTCTTTAAGACAAAGTCTCTGTTCTTTGACATCGGTAATTCTATTAGTAACGCATTCTCTAAACTCTAAGCAATCGTGTCATCGACACCTCGTAGCTCGGCGACTATCGACTTTCCAAACACTCGTTCGAGCACTCATTATATTACATTACACACATATTGATATTGGTATAAAGCTAAATATTGGCGGGCTATTTGTCCTTATATCGTCACGAAGATGCGTTGCCCCTCTTACCGTTGTCGCTGCCGCTAACGAATACGTACGTGACAAACGTATGTGCACTAAAGATACATACGCTAACAAATACAAATACAATACAACATCCACAATTACATTATTAGGATTACGTATTCGGACGTGCTGTCGTTAAATGTAAAATAGAAATAAATGTTAAAATGTATAAATAACAAATGTCGAACGAAACGTAGAATGAAAAGTATTAAATAATAATAGAAATTATACGATACATAAAAATTTGACAATTTGAAAAATACATAGTAACGAATCGATCGACTTGAACGTTTATCATCACGTAGCGAGGGTTTCTTCCTGAATATGCATATAGCGTATGCGTGTAGTCTACAAAGTTTTCCAAACTACGTCTTAGTGTCTATCGAATATATTATTATCCTCGCTTTACCATACTCTCCTCGCCGCTATATACATTCTTATAGATAAACGCATAGATACACGCACACAGCAAGTACATTAAATGGTTGAAGTTCAAGTGTCGAGCTCCCGAGAGTTCTTCTATCTCGCGAGCAAGTTCGGCGAGTGTTGGCGCTCGATAAAAGTGTTTCTCTTTTCCTTGGTAGTTTATACCGAAGCCATGGTTGAAACTTTTAGCTTCTTGGCCAGGCGGTCACGCTTTTCTCCACTCGTTTTTGTGATTCCGAGACACCCATAGGACCACCGATAGCAACGAAATCGTATCGTCTTGAAGTAGTCGCTGAATATTAATAATTCAGTCTTACGAGCGAATAACGTGATTTATCCTGGCTGTTATCGAGCTTTCTTACTTTTTCATTCGAACGTTCTCGTTCGAACGTGAAACAGAATCTCCGTGAATTCGGAATCGTCGATTGGCCGAAAAATTGGGCCAAGCCCGCCATTAACGACAAGAACCTACACCAACTTTCGATCGTTTTATCTTATCGGGTTAGCTAGTCATTATTTCTCGTGACAAACTTCTTCCTGCCTCCGTCATGCTGCCGAAGGAGAATTTCAAAATTAGTAGAGAGTTTTAAACGCGCTTAGGAGGAACAAACTGCAGCCAAGACTTTATCGCAAGGCTGTATCGCAACGAAGACGATCATCGACCATTGCAATTTCGGAACAACGAATAGTTCTATCGAAGCTTTCAACAAGATTTCCAAAGGTTCGCGCGACTTTCCTATTAACAAATTGATTCTCAATTGCGAAAACGGCTTTCACGCTTTGTGTTTATACGCAACGGTATTAATATTACGACAAGAAAATAATACGACAGGCAGTGCTGTGACAAATTAATTATCAGATGTTAGGTTATGACAAGGATACGAATGGTCGATCGATATCGTTAAAGTACGCGTGAATGTCTGTTTTAACGTGTGCGTGACGAAGAATACTCGCGGATAAGTATATAGGTAGAAAAACATAGAAAGATCGTTAACTCGTAGGTAGGTACATATCAGTGAGATTAGAGTTTAGGAATAGGAAACTATATACTCTACCATAAGAGTAATAATATGTAAAACGGGGAAAAGGTTAGCACAAAGTAGAAATCCGTAAAGTGGTATTGGCTGAAATTTTCATGCGATGTGCTATTTACACTCGAAAGCCTACTAATTTTCTAACGCTGAATTTACAGGTACACGCGCGCATACATTTGCGGATAGAAACGCGCGTGAGAACGGTAAATTAACTGTGGCGCGTCAAGCGGGACTTTATAATCCGGAAATTAAAGGTGTATTATATCCGGAGGAGGAGGAGGAGGAGGAGGAGGAGGAGGAGGAGGAGGTGAACCTCGGGTGGTGGGTGGGCATGCTCCTGACGAAAGACGAAAGGTACCTACAGGCGTTTGAAATGGCGGTGGTGGTGGTGGTGGTAGTGATGGTGGTGGTGGTGGTAGCAGCGTAGGAAAAAGAAGGCCTGCTCGACGGAGGTCGAAGCATAGAAGGAGCAAAAGGAAGTGGAGCCAGGAGCGACCGAAACGGGAAATAGAAGAACTGTGCGAGGCCGAACTACTAACTTTTCTTATAAGATCTAAAGTTTCCGCGTGCTAAGACCCTTCTTCCTTTTCCTTTTCTTCTTCCCCTATTCTTTCTCTCTTTCCCCCCTCCCGCCCTTTCTTCTTCGTCCTCTTCTTACATCTTCTTCTTACCTATCCTTTTACCCTTTACCTTAGCCAGCCGGCAACTCCCGCCATCCAATATACACAAGCATCCATAACGAATAGAGACGCGGCGGGAAATGTTACCGAATAATTACTTTTAAACGTTGTTAGTAGTTTACACTCTGATTCCGACAACGAGACGAATAACCTTTCAGCTTCGTTCGCCATATTTCAGAGCCTACCGCTACTAAACTACTTCCCCTTTACCTTCCAATCGTTTTTACTTTTCGTTATCACGGACCTGTAACGACCGACGTTTTACATCGATCACGGCATATTTTCTTATTTCAATCCACTAGAAACCGACGACGTTTACGATACGTTTGATCAACGAAATAACTTTCACCGCTAAGCCTTACCATTACACAAATCCTATACAGGATGTTTGCAGAAAAATGAAACAGGCTTCCTTATATAATATTACGATACGAACGAATATAGGTCGACCTAAGACCCAAGCGACAGAAAACGCACAATGATCCTGAAACCCGGTGAAACGTGTCCGGCGTATTACCTCGTACAATCCATAGAGAAAAAGACCACGACGCTCGGCGCCGTGAAAGATGTCGCACTTTGTAAGAAACATCGCGGATTAAACATCCAACTTGCCTACTTGCTCATAGGGATCTAGAATTGGGTATCGTGATCTGTCCTACGAAATTTCCAACTGGACAGAGTGGATGCCTCTTTCGATCCTCGAATTTACGTAGATGGGCTATTTTTAATTCGGAAGAAGCAACGTTTCGAAACATTTCGTCCACCAAATATAATTTAAAATTTAAACTTGAATCTTGACACGTTGAAATCTCTTATTAAGAAAAGTTAAAACGCGTATTTGAGTTAGCGCAAATGGATACAATCTCAACACAGCTGTGTACAATTATCAACGTATGCCAACTGTGACCAGGTTTGACCTAAATAAGATCACGAGCACAGTATCTGTTTAACACACGGTCTAAGAGAAACGAAACTTGCCTACGATTAGTATCCGAGTTTAGTTTGCTCGATGGAAGGAAGGACAGAGTATAAAATTCGAGCGTATACGAAATAAGAAAGTGGTGAAAATGCGACGAACCGAATCACTTTCCAAGTCGAATTCACCGACAGAACGAGTAAATATCTAAAAGGGATTTCTTACTAATCTTTACCACTTAAACCTTTCTTTTATATATCGATGTACCGTTGCTAATGATTCACTTTTTATTTTACATTTTATTTTTATTTTAAAAGATAGCCAACTAATTAACGTATCTTTGGCCAATCTTGTTTCTACGACTTTGATTAATTTGTTTCCGAAATAAAATTAAAGCGGTTATAGCGATGACAACTAATAACGGTGACTAGACACCGGGATACACTTGCTCCGGTCTTTTTAATTAGATTTCGCTGGACCAACAGAGCGATTATATTATATAATCGCAGTATAGTAGGAAACTGTGTCCAAGTTTCTTGATAACGGTAACACCTACCGCCCACCAATTTATAGGCTCTCGAGCTTTTCACCGTAATCTTAGATCTCCTCCAGCCGAACAGCACACGTTTACTTAACCCTACCATCTTATTGTTAGTCGTCTTGGATCACTCTGGGCAAGTCTCGCGAGTCTGGTTGAAACTCTCGACCGCATTCAAGGCTGGCTGTCGCTTCTAGGAGAAGCAGTTGTTATGGTCGAAATCACTTTTCCCCCTCCGTTCTCTCTTCCACTCATGCGCTTCCGTCTCCCCTGGCCACCTCTATTCCGCGGCTCTCTATTTCACTATCTTCGCAAGCTAGTGCCTCGATTACACATAGCTGCGGTGTACTGTGCACGAGTACCGAACAACGTTCCTATGGGGCTACCCTCGAGGGCTTACGTGCTTCCAGCGATATCCGAAATACTCTAGCAATAATCCGTCCTTCCGATTTAACCTCTTTCACACGTCCTCGCATACACTTGCGTTTACTCTATATAATCATATACATATACATATACGTACTTCTTAAAAACGTTTTCGCCAGCTCACTCGCGTACCATTTCAAAACTATCCTTCGAAAGATCAATAAATAACGATATAGAAGAAAGTCACAAACTCTTTCTACCTTTTTCCTCTTCCTACCTTTTATCTTGTTTCTTCGTTTCTCTCTGTTCGATTCTCCAATAATTCTTTCCAATAATTTTGGTTTTAGTGACCTGTATAATCAAACTGTTACTCGTTCCAATGAAAATAAATTTTCCTCCGAATACCTTTCGCTTCGCTCCATCTGTCGCGTAACGTGCGTACAAAGTATTTGTGCATTTACTTATGCGCGCCTGTGTTTAGAGGCTCGTTTTACTACCTTTGGTTTATTAGCTATTGATAATAGCTAACCATCGCATCATCTTCGTCGATAAATTCTATACGATTTGATAGGATTTATTATAACCCAATAACTGGAGCGTAAAATATGTATATTATACGTAGGTATGACGGCATCTGTTTCCGTTGCTATTAATGATAAACTATTTACTACAGATGATTTTATTTTAAACGAATCGAGGCGAAGTTACGCAATTAACTCGATTTAATTTCGATCGTAAGTCTTTCTTACGGTGATGGTGGTGGTGGTGGTGGTGGTGGTGGTGGTGGTGGTGGTGGTGGTGGTGGTTGTGGTGGTGACGGTGACGGGTACTTCGAGAAGAAGCACGCGCAAGGAATAAATTAGAAGATTAAGAATAAATTCCATCCCAACCGTGCAACGTACACCGATAGTTTTTGCGTCACTGCAACTATACGTATTATCAGAGTTGTGGAGCAAAAGGTCTAAGAAACAACGATTCTCTGCTTTTACAAGGTATAATATCGATCGACACGTGTATACGAATATACGTAAACGTATGTTTGTATCTCTGCTTATCGTTGCATGTGGCATATAGCATCGGCACAAGTTCAAAAAAATGACCAAGAAATAACCAGTAAAAATTTGTTTTTTATCGAAGAAAGCACTCAGTTCACAGCTCCATTTTCACGAGAAAACAAAGAGGAAATGGGACGAAGGACTAAGGACGATAGTCTTACAACGTGCTCGTAAAAGTCGTACCGAGGCCGGAAGCACTCTCCTACTCTTGACAGATATATCGCCTACATGCTCAAGTTTAATGGCGGTTACTTATTCACATGGCCGAAAGAGCGTTACTTTCACGAGGTAATAAATAATTAGTCGATGCAATGAACCTACTCTGTTGACACAATGAGACTACAATATGTTTATATGGCAAGCGTAGTCTGTCAAAAGGCTTCTCTTTCGCTTACGCTCTACTCTCATAAGTGGGTGCTATGATAGAAATCAGTGTTAATCGTATACAAACGCAAACGTCGCATACCCGTATGCAACTATAAAGCAACGATGCTACGAAATATCGTGTATGCAACGAAAAAGGTTCTTGTAGCAGCCATAGAATTTTCTAGATCGGCAAACGCACACTATTGGTTGAACAATTTCTAGCAAAAAGTTAATTTAAGCTTAATTCGATGAAATATTATATATAGAAAGGTAAGCTTTGCCGTCAACGATTAAAATAAAAATTTCAACGCGTTTCAACCAATACAGAAGAGAAACTAAACGAATGTCATTAATTTGTATATTATTGTAACTGTAAATACACCGTTATTCGAGGGTAGAGCAGTGTCTAATAGTAGAATAGAAACGCGTTGTATCACTGTGAAACGCAGAGAGGAGGAAAATGCGTAAGCTGTTATATCGCTACGGCAAATTAATACAGAGAGAGAGAGAGAGAGAGAGAGAGAAAATCGTAATATAGATCCTATTCACGGACAATAGTAGATATTGTAGTATACAACAGGACTCCGCTTATAACAACAGGTCGCGTCGGCAGACAAATCCGCTTGGATAACAAGATGTTTCGGTTTTCCAGATCGTAATAGGAATTTCCTAATTTTCGCTCGCATCGTTGCTTGTTCATTTCGACGCTAAAAATTAATATTCGTATATCCGTTCTTCGATCGATGGCCTATACGATAGTATGGTATGTATAGATCGCACGCTCGTCGTAGATTCGACGTAATGTGAAAGAAATTCGTACGGAGTAGGAATAACACGTTGCTACACGAGTCCCACGGCGCAAAAACTAAAAACGAAAAAAAATTTTCTCTCTTAATTCCGAGTAACAACTGATTCTATATGGAAATAGAAGAAACGTCACGATGTACGTAAAATCCTTCCTATCGTACAAAAGTTAATGCGCAATTATGATTTTCGGGTCGATTCAGAAACGCAGATACTGCAACAAGAGACAAACGCAGCAAAGCAATTATAAACAAATGCTGTTCTTCGTTCGTTTAGCTTGTACGTTTAAAGCAACGAATGACATTTCCACCCCTATCAGTTACATCGTCGTACGTTCTCATCGATATACATGTATACATCACAGAGCGTTTTCAAGCAATGCCGCGATCGCGTAATACACAAGTTAGACGAGCACCGCGTTACACGCGGTCCTACTCTATTTATCGTAGTATCCCACCTGGCTCGAATTTGGATAATACCATCTCGGCAACGTGTTCAATAAACCAGCTACTGGTAACGAAACTCGTTCGAATAAATGGAGTTGCACTGTAATTCATGATTAAAGACCCAAGAACGTCTGGCTCGTGTTCGCAAACCGATACAAACGTCCGCGTCGCGTTTAAGCGTATGAACAACATATAGATGGAGAGTTTCCGCATCGAAGACCCTTTGGCAAGGTTTTCAGCCATTTCGTATTATCTGCAACTAAATAACGCATGTTTATATGCATATTTCAATTTAAAGAATCGAACCGACTTTCATACGACCAACTGACCCTAAGGATCCACGATACGATAAAACCCATTAGCTGGGTTATTACGGTGCTTATGAAATGTTTCTCTAATCTTTCATTTTCATATTCTGATACACGTGGATCGAATACACGCAGGATTCGTAACAAAAATATCAATAACCGCGAAATCTATCAATATACATTTATTTTCTTTAGACAATTTTAAACTCTGTAGAAGTGTTGTAAAAATTGCTGAAAACATTAATTCAAGATTTGCAGAAGGTTGTGTAAATGTTGAAATGATCCAACGTTGGTTCGTAAAATACAAGACGAGTGATTATCAATCGGAAAATAAACCAGGACAAAGGATGAAAAGATCATGGAATATAAGGTTTTGAAAACAGCAAGAAAGATAGCCTTTCGAATGTGTGCAATTGACCATGAGTTAATTGTTTGTCATTAGAACAAGGAAACAGCAGAAAAGAAAAGAAAAGAAAAGAAAAAAAGAAAATGAGATACCTTGAGATAGATAAAAGGGAGCGTGAAGGGGGAAACATGAGGCAATCGAAAAGCACACGCTTGTCACGAGTGGTAAATTTTGCATAACATTCGGAATATTGGTTCGATAAAGTACGATGTATGGTATACATGAACGTACATTTAATTTCATGTTGGTAAAAAATTATTATTTCGTACGAGATCAAAAAATAACGATAACTTTCTCATGGCCATTTGCAAGATTTATTCATTTCGGTTTCCTATAATCGGAAATTTACGTCAGTTACTCGAATATGTACATCGATCGATTAGAAAAACAGCACATTGCAAAGAAACAGAGGAAACGCACGTGAAATTATTAGATGCAACGAGATGGCGAACAAATTGGCGAATTTACATGTATGTAGTATAAATAATTTAAAACGTTTGCAGTTTTACACGTGCGATAATGAAAATAGTTAATTTATTGGCGAGATACATAGGATCGTGCGGGAATGTTACAATGTTTGAAACAAACTACGTACGTATGGATTAGATGTATATTTTAACCGACCTAATAGCTTCTAAATGATAATAATGATAATAACAAGTTATCCGAAGAGGAATAGTAAATTGAAAATTAGTTAACCGGATAGAAAATTGTTTTTCCAGCTGGTTGTTATAAATTCATAGAAACCGAATTCAACGAGGAAATATTTCCTCAAAATTATAATTACTGGATGTACTCGATTCGCGATGTACTCGTGTAGAATTTGAAAGGTGCAACGGTAATAAGTATAGGGGATAATAAGTAGCTTAAGCGCGATCGATACTATCGATCGAACGTAAGAGACCAGACGGGTCGGACTTGTATCCGATTCTCATTGTCGGTAAAGCCTGCAAGACGACCTTTAATGGCTTCTTGGCGTTGGTTAATTTTTAAGTGATTCATACGCGAAGTGAATAAACGCTTTAAATCTTTACAAAATACCTTTCTTAAAAGATAAAATTACAAAGTTAATCTTGATTTCTAAATTGATCAAAGTATAACTAACTATATTCGGATAAAGAAATTGGAGGGGAAAAAAGAAAGAGATCAGGTAAAAGAAATGAAAAATTAAGTTTATTATAAGCGTTCCAACGATTCTAATACTAACGGTATAAGAAAATAATTTTCGATCACATCTTCGCTTGTTTTAACATACGTAATCATTCCGTATATTCTTTATTCGCAGCTCGAGATCTACGCGAGAACAAAGTTTCATTAAATCTGAGAATATAACCCCGAGCGAATCTCTCGCTACAAACGAGTTCCTTTCATAGTTTGACGCTTAAGCTATGGAGAGATTACGCAAAATACATACCTTAAAAGTATAACGAGTTTTGGCCAAACAATGACGTTCAGGTGTAACCATTTTCTATGTCGCTTAACTGTCTTAGCGCTTCCTTTCTCAACTTCGTGTATCGAGTCGAGAGCTACGAGTATACACCTTACATCGTTATACCGGTCGGTAGTCGCGCAACTGTACGCAGTAAGCGCTTCTGCAACCATGAGACTCAAAGGTAGGGGTCGATTTCCTCTCGATCGTTGCTCGCTCGGTGCTCGGCGTTCGTCAAATAAGCGGCTAAAACTCGTAAACTCTATAATAACTAAGGTATCGGCGTTACAAAGCCATCCGTATTCAAGTTGCAATTACCACGTACTAATTACCATATTAATAAATTTCACTTCGCAGCATAAATAGGTCGAGTTACCAGGCATATTTATAAATATAATAAATTAAAAATCATATTCCAAACAATTTCCTTCTATTTTTATTTCCATTTATTTCAAACCGTAAATAGCATTTTTACTTGATCCATCGTCACCCACCATCCGTTTAAAGAACATACGGAGAAAAGTTGAAAGTCTGCTACACGGCCAAGTTGATACGCGAATGGTGGGAAGCTTCGTGTTACTATCTTCCATACCTTCCCTTTCATTGGACGTAGAATCAACGTGAATTTTTCTTCTATCGATTGCCCTTTGTTTAGTCGAGACTAAATAATATCGTTCCTATTACGATGCGTATTCGTTTAGCGACCAACTGGCAAACTCGTAAATCAATTCCAACCAAATTATTCAATTTCCCCGACAACCTACAAGCGCGCTAACTTAGTATTTTCGATAATTTATTTAAAAGATGTAAACATCGAACTTGCGATGGAACTTTTTACGAATTTTCTAACGAGCAATCCGTTTAAAAAACGTATCCTTGTGATCGTGTAAATTTATTACAAATTACAAATTATACTATATCGAAAGTATTAAAGTATTATCTTATATGACACAACTGATAAAAGGGTTAAAGGTACTGCGTAATTGTGAATTGTGTTCGTACACGTAATAGTAATAGGTTGAACAAAGCATAGTTGTTTCTATTAATACGAAATCTTATGTACTACAGATGAGAATTAATTACTTGGTTTGTACACGTACATGCGTATCTGTCGGACCGAACATTCGTCATCGCGATTAACATCCTAAGCTCGCAGATCGTTTATCGAAATAACTCGTTGTTTGCTAATATAATTTAGAAAGTGAGAAATTTGGATAGATTAGAAACACAAGAGACGTAATGGTTTGTCATCTTCTACAGAACTAATCGATCAACGTTGACAGGGAGATTTTCATTTATAACAAACACATAATTTTATTGCAATGTTGTCCGTATCGTGAAAATCGTTTAAACGCGGCGACCCTTGGAATAGCTAAAACTATAGTTTGCAGAATGATTTTCGTAAAATTTGCCGAAAAAGTCACGAAGAAAGTGAAATCAAACTCTCTCCGCTCTGTAAGGACATGGTTATCGATGAACAGCATGGCTTCTTATCAAAAAGACCTACTACCGCTAATTTATCGTTGTACCATCGCCGTCGGTCGCTCCACTCCTCTATCCAAACTAACAGCGAATGGCATGCATATCTGGTATTTTTCCGACTTGGATAAGCAGCTTTATACTGTAATCTGGCAGGTCACAAACCGTTACGTTTAACAGTTTAGCATTCTCATATATTATAAAGGTTACTTCGGGTGTTTCACATGTTTCTCGCTCTGGACCTTTTAATCTTTTTATTTTTTAATCCTTTTATTAACGATATATCCGCGACTGCTTTATATATTCTTCCGATATATCCGATTCTTTACATCTTCGTTCAACGTATCGTTTGCTAAACCACATATTATGAATATCTCCGGCGTCGCTTACGGAATCTTATGTTTCGCTAACAGAGCATCTAAATATTTTGAGAACATAAGCACATTAACAATATCGCATTGTTTTTTAGTTGCGGCACATTTCGAGTACCGCTCGGCTGTTTGGTCGCTTTATCATCGATACCTATGCATCGAAGTAGAGAGCGTTCGACGTAAATTCCTACGCATAGCCGACCGTAATATGGGCTGTCCCGCGTCGATCTATCACCACGGCTATACAACCGTGCTATCTCGTCTTAAGCTATGTCTCTTAAACGTCGCCATCTTATGTTTGACCCATTGTTCGCCTACAATGTCTCTGAACGGTGATGTTACTTGTCTCGAAAGTGTATCTTCCTTTGGACTAATCGCATCTTGGCCACCGCTAGGACACCACCACCTATTAGATACGTCAGGCGCAATATAAGACTCGCTATGGAACTAATCCAACTGCTTCGACCGAATATTTATTAATGTCGATAAATTTTCCAAACTTTCCAACTTTTTTCCTTCGCATGCCAGTTTCAAACGTTGACGAGTAAACGAGTAAACGGATAAACGAACGGCAAAAAGACTCGATTATTCGAATTTAAGTTAGTGACAACTGACTTGTTGAATCTCGTTGTAGGTAAATGTACATATGTATAGGCGAAAAAGTCGGTGAATAGTAGGAAAACGATTTACCCCTTATACTTGTCTAGCACACGTATTTCACAACTATTAAAGTTCGGCTGCAGGCGAACTCGGTACATTCCGCAGCGAATTCCAAAAGCATTCGATGCGAAGGGTTACACTTGCAGGATTCGTCCCGTTTCGCTCCCGACGTCCCGTTTCGTGTCTCTTCTATCTGCTGCGAATATACAAGGTGATAAACCGTAATTAGTCGTGGTAAGAGAAGAATGCTCGATCATGTTGCTACGAAACATTCCGGCGATAATTTCTCGGAAATTCTCATCGTTAGTTGCGTACATCGCAATTTGTATACCTGTCAGAACTTTTCGTACACCAAGAGAAAATTTATTCGAAATAATATAGTCACATCCTGCAACTACTATGAAACTGTTACTAATTATTTGCCGCCTTACCTTATGTTAAGATGAGGGTTATTCGCTACGCTTTTTTTTTATCGCTCGTGCTTGTAAAACTTTGCGAAAATCGTATCGTATCGGCTTCTCCTCGGTAGATCACCCTCAGATATTACCAGAAAACAAGAGTCTAAATCGAGTTGCAATTAGTACAGCGCTAGTAGTAGCGGAAATTTAAAATATATATATATATATATATATATTTTTTTTTTATATATATATATAAAGAATATCGTCAGCGCCTTCCCAATGCATTTTCAGCGCGCCTTGACTTACAATTAACGAGGATGAATGCGATGACTATGTCACGTCGACGCGAGCATACATTTACATCTGGTTATAAATTTAACAGCAGCAAGGAGTTTCCTCTAGGTTCGTCCCTAGAGTCATTGTATCCTTGTAGCTAAATGTATTTTCCTACCTTTTGGAAATGCCTGATTTATGACAGTTTTCTCGTCCAAGATGCAGAATAATGCCAATTTCTTCCGTCCCCGATGATTATCAAGTAGCCAGAGTAAACCTCGCACGAGTTCCCAATTGTTTCTATGCTGAAAGTCTATCTTAAGAAAATAGCAATCTGCTCGGACGATAAACGGTTATTGCGTGTATTGCGATAAATGTTAATATACTTGACGAGATTTATAACGCGTTGGACGATACACCGATTAAACTATACAGCGATTAAAATCAGAAATAGTAAACGTAACGTAACATCGATCCGGAAATACGATCATGCGCTTGATAATTCAGAAATAAACGATAAGAAACATCAAGTTCGACATATTATTTACGGAGAACTTGTTACGTTACGTTAGTTATGGATCGTCTTTAATAAAAATCCGAGGAACGTTTAAAGAAGTCGGTAGCTGTAATTTCACAGATATTTTAGATTTTCTCTCCTCGTAAAACGTGCAGCGTATATCTAGGGTATACCAAGAACGACAGGGGTGAAAATTGCGCGTCAAGCAGAGCGCTCGGTAATTATTACTTTCATTTTTGCCGGGAGTAAACGCCCTACGAGAAAAGAAAAAAGAGGCGAAAGAGGTGGTGAAACGTACAACGAAGCTACGGCTGTTACTTATATCTATGTATATACCTGCCTCGTCGTTATGGAATCCCATAACCGCGGGTCTATTCTCGAGTGCTTCTTACACCAATCTCCCCGACGCGACGCCACTAATATTCCTGGCGTAACAGCAAACGTCGAGTTAGCTCTTGCTATTTTATTCGTCTGCACCACTTACCGCGTTAACCCGCATTAACGCTATCAATTAATTCTATTCGTGAGAATTATGAAAAAATTCACAACTCTGCCTTCTTGGAAATCAAATTGAAAAATTGTTACAAGCTGATTCTTCGCATCATGTTGCAAAAGATTATACCGTTTTCAAGTTAAAATATGACGAGGATTTTCACAATTATACGTATGTCCGTATCGTATTCAGAACACAACTGCACGAATGCTACTACCATCGATGTTACTACTCTAATCGTTTATTTTATGCTTAGTTGTA
Source organism: Bombus terrestris (assembly GCF_910591885.1). Taxonomy (NCBI): domain Eukaryota; kingdom Metazoa; phylum Arthropoda; class Insecta; order Hymenoptera; family Apidae; genus Bombus; species Bombus terrestris. The sequence continues at coordinate 222,108 of NC_063279.1, read as the reverse complement.
GAATAATATGGGACAAGTAACGAAAATCTGGCCTTGGAATTCAAGCTCAAAGTCAATTTTGTGGCTGTTTTCTTACACCGAATCACACCGTCGAATTAGAAAGCGTATCCAAGAATCCAAGTATCGTAGTCGTGGCATGCAATTTCTTCGCATACATAGCGTTATCGTGATGCACTATAGTATGTGGTATACTATTAAGCCAAATATCTAACACGGTGTTTGTCTATAATATTTACAGAAAGCTTTCGGTTATTCAAAAACTCGTTAAAACGAGAACACTAACGCACATTTCTGTGTTTTATTTATATCAGCCAAACTTGTTACAGCGCAAGACTGAACCAACTATCGGTCGACTAACTCGAACTGTAGCGTAACTTAGTCAAGCCTCTTTGAAACATAAGGACAGTTCGGACAAGAAACGGAATGAGCGCGTAGACTCGGCTAAGAACGCGCGTTTACCCGGTCAAATTTTATTACAGACTGATCGGTGGAAAGGTGTTTAACGTTAATCGTGTTGCTCGGGCTGGACTCGTGACTCTCCTCGCTTGCTATTCTCTCGAGATGAAGAGGGTGGAGGGAACGAACGATTGGCGAAGGCAAGTTTCAAGAAAGGAAAAAGGTCAATTTCTGCGTACGGATCACATCAGCGTATATTTAGTAGGTAGCGACAGATGCTGAGCTGATCGCGCGTATGACATTCGAGTATCCAACTGAGGCCGATTTCACACGGAGATACCCGTTATCGGGAGCTGCGTACCATGCGAATGTCGTCAATTGTTCTAACGTTAAAATCAGTCTAACGATCCGCAAGCGATAAAATAACAAAAGCGCACTGAGTTTAAGGAAAGGAAGAAAATGTAGGTTAATTGGAAGAAACTGCTTTTACGGTAGAACAGGGAACGCGTCTCGAAATTGATGGAAGACGGAATTCCATAATGCCGATTTAAACTGACTAAACGAGAATAAAGAAAATAGAGCCAAATATTTTTGATTATATTTATGAAAAGCAATCTATATTATATGCAGACCGAAAGAAGAATTCACCACATTCGAGTACGAGAGAAAACCTGTGGAATATTGGAATAGCGGTAAGTCAAAGCGATTAAAATTGAACACTGTACGTTCTAAATTCCGGCTTATAAAGTCTAAAAGCTGAACAAAGAAGCCCGTAGAAATCTGGCGTGCGTGTGTGTAACTGTATCTGGATTTTGGTGTTGATTATTCGCGTTAAGCATCGTTCTAGCATCGCTCTAAAAACTCGATAAATCGCGATCTGAATTGCGATAGAATGAAATTGCAGAACCATATTCAACATACGTAGGTACCTGTACAATATTACAACTTGTCGATTCACCCTTACAACACGATATAATATGTACTTGACTGAAATCAACAAAGTAATAACATCGAATTCACGTGACTCGTGCAACGTTTATGAATTCGTTTAACGCAACAACTGATCGTACAGATCGTACAGGTACAAAGTTCCGAGAGGAAGCAAAAAGAAGAGCAAACGCATTCGTCGAGGTGCCGTAAATGTACGAGGACGAAAAGAACGCCATAAGTTGCTCGTAAGACACTGTTTCTCATCTGTATAGCAGCACCAGTTGGCGCATGCATCATCCTCGGCATTTTCTACCATGTTATTCCATTCTAGCAGCGTAATCTGCATTCTCCGTTTTACGTTGTAGAAATATCGGGAGAACGTGGCCAAGCTGGCTTCACTGCCAAACTCTTTCAGACATCATTTCAGCCATATATATGTTCAGCCTACGTATGTACGTATGTATATATGTATGCGAGTATACCCATCCTGTTCCAAACCTCTCTCGTAAATACGATTATCGATCATATCGTGTCTCATCGTGTCTCATCGTGTCTCGTCGTAATAAATTTTCTTAAAATACATTTCGCTCTATACGTTATAGCATAAATAATATCATCCATTTTTTATATGTTCGATTCGTCAATATCGTTGGTACTATTCGTATTGCACATATATTATATTACAATTATTTAAGTAGTTTACTTTAAGTAAAACGCGATACATGTGTATCAAAGACAGCGATATTGAAACAGATAATCGCATCGGTAATTTAATATATAATATTTATAGAAACACGCTTAAAAACGCCAATATAACGGAATTAGCAGCGGTCAAGGACAGCAGTATCCGGTTTTCAATTCTAACTGAAATTAACGATATCGAAGCTTTTTTACTGAAACCTGATCGACCAACGGTATATGACGAGATATGGCTGCACTCTTTATGAAAATAACGTGAACATGCTACACAGTTTCATTACATTCGTTACTTCTTACCATTCTACAGGCGGTAATATTATACAATATAATATCAGGTCATCCCATAAGTTCGTGCCGACTTTTGTGTATACATTTCATGTGTCGATTTATAAACATACGACGATAAGGGACCGATGCACTTGAAAAATGGGAAGAAGTTGTACAACGAGAGGGGAATTACATTTTTTCGTGAAACTGAAAGATATGTAAACGATCTTAACATATATAACCGCTCGAAAAACGGAACGAACTTATGGGATGATCTAATACAACGGTGAAAAGATTAGTCGATCACGCGATATTTTAAAATAAACGCGTTTGAGTTTCGACGAGCGTCTCATGAGAAAATTTACGTTCGATGAAATCGTAGAACGGCCGATTACGTTCCGATTTCGATGATTTTTAGATATGTCGTGGAAACCGATATTTTGAACAATTTCTTCCTGTACATACAAAACTGGTGGATACGCTCAGTTTTCGAGATATTTGGAAAAAATTGTCGGTAACATTACAATGTAACATTACAGTATTTCTGTTTATAGTTGCGCGTCTGTGGCAGTGTATGCTACGAGTATTGAATTGCAGGTCGCTTATCTGTCGTTTATAAACGCGGATTGGACGAGCTTAAAGGCCCAATGTACAAAGGCCCCGTGTGTATTGTGTGAAAATACGTAAAGATGGAGGAAAAGAATCGTTCGTCCTTTGGAATTTCCATGGTAATAAGAGAAAACATATATATAGCTGAGTTAGACTACGAGTTAACTAGTATTAGAAGGACTAATACCGAATCACTTTATTTAAGCATTTTATTTACACAATTAAGAGAAAGGCACTAAAAATACAAAATATTATGCTCAAAATATGATGACAAAATATCGACTAATACGATAATAATAGTTTTAAAAGATCTCGTAAAAAGAATTTTAACGATTTCTCTACCTACGTAAAACTGCTACAAAGATAATCCATTCGCAAAGCCTTTATACTAGCACCGTATAATATTTCGAGCATATATATATATATATATATGTCATATTATAATTTTAAACGCCAAGTTATTAATATTTATCGAGTTATAAATAGTTACATTATAATACACACGAACGATACACAATTAACCCCTCGGTGAGAACATACATGTATCGACAATGAATACAGGTTGCTGACCGGTTTATGATGGAAAGATCTTCCTGCTGTATGCCATATTTGCCATATACCACTCACGATCAAATTCAGTTATCAAAGCTAGTTGAATGAAAATCAATTCGTATTGATATATTTTAAGGAGCAAATACGAGGATGCGAGCGTCCAATTATTAATGTTAAAAGATCCAGGCTAGTGTAAATTATGTATATATTAATAAGTCGATATAAATAAAAGGTAATTTTAATAAGACGATATAAATAAAGGTAACGAATAAGGGAAACATTGTGTCGTAGCAAATTCTTATTTATTGTTGCAACACACGAGAAAAAAACCCTTGTGTTATCTTAATTTCAATAGGTTATTATACGAAAGATATCTATAATTCCCATCTTTTTTTCTTTTCTTCTTTTCTTCTTCCTTTTTCCTTTCTTCCATTCTGTTCTTTTCTTTTTTCTTTCTTCTTTCTTTTCGAACATGTTAAATTGATGAATACCGCGTCATAGTTGAACAGTGGGGAATTGAAATTTCCTCATAACCTATACACGTATGGAAAGTTTATACATATCAATTTAAATAAACCTCAAAGTAATACTTTGATCGACACGATTTACATCGTGACACATTCGATTACTAAGTTAATTGTAAATTTAATGGGCATGTTTATCGGTCTACATGTGGTAATGCAAAGTAATGCAAAGAGGGATAAAAGCCAAGTATTTGGGTACAGTTACAGGAAAATTAACTAAAATTGTTTGAACGACCATTTTACATTTACTCTTCTTCCTATACTTTGTTTACACGTGGTTGTTGTTTCAGTGGAATGGAAGGAATTGCAAGTTGGAAAAAGCGAGCGTAAGCACAAGCCACTGTGTCGATTTAAATTGGTACGATAGTGTGCATATTTTCAGCGCACGCGACTGCCTAATAAGCTTTATTTGCTTCCGTCGGCATAGCACTATATTTAAGAGAGAATAGCGTGGTTCGTGGTGGCGGCGAGGCGCCAGGTAACGTAAATATCAGCCAGCATTATTAATAACCCAAGGTAATTTTACGTAATTGAAAATGCCTAAGAAGGGTCGTGCCGGTATTTTCCTCCGTGGGTATTCTCTCGCTCCTGAACTTAATGGCGGTCTTCTTTCCGTTCCTTGGTACTCATAGCCTGCGAAAGTTTGCCAACAGGGCACGATGAAATCCCCCTTGGGCCTCTGATTTTTCATTTTCACGACGTTAAACGTATGTATTTCGCCAAAAGCTACAATTTATTTGCCCCTTGTTTCGATGTTTGATAATACATGTGGCAAGTAAATAAGCAAGTATCGTGTAAAGTCGTGCATTAGTCGTCGATATACGAAATCTTATTTCTATTACTATCCTCGATATAATACTGCCGTGTACAATAAAAGACGCTTTACATTGCCAATAAAAGATGCCAGCTTTTAATTCGTCCAAGAATTATCGACTTAATCGTTATTCTGCGTGCCGTAAAGTATGACGCAGCCATTTTCAAATAGTTCCGAATAGTTCTTACGTTCGTATATATTATAATTTTAATTTAATCGTACGTATAACGACGTTATACGTATACTAAATACATATCACTTTGATTGTTTATTGAAAGCATCTCTGTGAATAAAAACTCAATTATGATGCTCATAAAACAGAGGATACTTTATTCGAATCTTCATGCATCGATAGTTTCGAAGGTGAAAGTTTCGAATAATGAAAGTAATGCTGGATGATAAGTACCTAAGTAAGTGTATATGTATGTACGGTTGTCGTAGCAACAGATCATGGAAAATCAGATGCGTAATAATAAATAACGTCACGTAAAAACATAATGGTCCCGTCATTTGTGATCTTGTCGCAAGAAATATAATTAGCCACAGACTAATAATAATAGCACATACGACATTTCTTACTTTAATTCAAGACATTACACGAACAAAACAAATAATTCCAAGAGCTGTTATAAAACTTTCTCTATATTGTGACAAAATTATATTAAAAGTTGTAATAGCAGTTGCTAAACTCATCGGACGAGTTTCATACCTTTGAAGAAGTTTACGACAAACTACTTGATTCGGATTTGTACCATATTGATGATTGATCACCACCTTACAACCATACGATCAAAGATAAAGTAATAATACAAAATAAAATAAGAAACACAAATTTCCTTCAATTTTATATACGCTGTCTTCTTATGGAGAGTTTATAGCGATTTGCTCGACATTCTATGTATCTCATAAGAAACGATACGCGTGTGTGGCTTAACTTTGAAGACTTTCGGTTCGAAATATGATTATTTTGTAAGCAGTGACAAGTGTATAATACGTGCTCGTAATATGGACACTTATAAACGACGTCCATATAAACGACGTACTTGATACGTACACCAGAAGCGAAGATTTTACGGAAAGATCTACGCGTGATTCTGCAAAATGCAGAAAGATATCGAGGGAATAAAAAACGTGAAGATCAGAAACTGTTGCAACAGCGTGACGACCTGACGCGATATATCCTCAACGCAAATGCCTTACAGACCAGGATAACGGTGGACAGCTTACAACTTATCACCCTTCTCATTCCTGATTGACCATCGCCAAGCATTTCAGACTCACTGTACCACTTACTCAGCCAGGCACGCAACGCCAAGCTCCATACCGACGATGTATGCACTACTTACCTAGATCTCTCTTCCTTTCTTCCTCTCCTCCTCTCTGTCTGTTTCCCTTTTTCGCTTTCTCGTGCCGGCTCGTGTTTACCCTCCCGCATCGCTATCTTTCATCGATATTATCTTTGAAATCACACGCACATGTACACGCACGCACAAAAAGGCGCGCGTTGCAAATAGTAGACATTTGCTGCGCTGTTGCATCATTCGGTCGAAGATTGGTCCATCAGCAAAGATATCACATCTCTCAGATGCGCGATTTGAACACGCGCTAAACGAGTGATAAATCCTGTGATCCATGTACAAGCTTCTCGTGTACGAGATTTCAGAATCACTGTATTTCCCTATGATACATTGAAAACTCGCCCTGTCACGAGTGATCGACTGACCGAATATCTCCCGTTTACCGATATCACATTTTTGCTTTTGCTTTTCCGTACGTTTTACATTTGTATTCTATTTTGTGAAATTTTAATTTGCTTTCCATTTCATTTATTTTGAATGTAACGTTCGCAATGTAAATAATTACACAAGCAGTAGATATATGTGATAATAACGATAGATTATTTAAAAGATATATCTACTGCTTGTAGTTGTTGTATTAACATGTGTTAACACAGCAACTCGACGACTACTTACGATCGTACTTTGCTCGCGAATAGCTAGCTATAAATTAATTGCTAGCTATAAGCTAGCAGTTACAAGTTACATCCGTTCGTTGCGAAAAATCCGAATCGGACTTTTTATTCAAGCGTCGTAAGCCGTAATCGATAGAAGATATCAAATCTGGAAGAAAATTTGTTCGAAGAAATCAATTTCATACTTGGATTTTTTAAGCTACGTACTTAAACGACTTATTGCAGTCGGTTAAAACCAATCCATATATCGTATCAAATACGAGTATATGATATTCAGTTACCCGAAATTTTAACAAGGTTTTCGTTACTATATATTAACGTAATTAGACTTACTCTTAGATAAATACGACAGGAAATCGTTTCTAAATGCTGGAACGGTGGGTAACGGGGCACGATAACACATTCAAAATCGAATCTCGTGGGCGCAAGTGATTCAAGATCAGTGATTCGAGCAATCTATCATTGATCGAAATTAAACGGTCGGTTATTATTGAGATCATCGAGGCACACTATGCTCGCCTACTTGATTGGATTCTCGATGACAACCATGCTGACAGTGTTCCCATACAGGTGGATAACTCCTCCGACGCAACCTATCGTTGCTCGTAACATCCGCTAACAACCATACTCTGTCGAGCGAATATTTCGTTCGACGGCTTAACGACCAACAAAACCATCAGAAATATTCAACGTCGATTAGGCTGTGATGTTGATAACGAGAAATATCGTTTGCTATGTCTCAATCGGTCATCGATCGACGTAAAGAGTAATTCGGACAAGTACTTGTACGACGCAATTATCTCTACTTTATTTATATTTTACCTATTGTATTTGAGTAATAGTTTTCGTAATAATTTTCTTTAATGTTAATGGAATATGCATTTAAAAAAGGTAGTTAAAAAATTATTCGGATACTAGACTCGGATGCTAGATTTGAATACCGTCAGAGTTTAATACATATACAGGTATATGCGTGAACCATTTTTTATAAATCACCAAGTATCAATCATGTCACGCGTCGTTACTATTACCTACTAGCGTTGTAAAGCAACCTGCTGAGAAGGTACAGAGATAAATTATGAACCGCGTAACACGACTACCTCTAGTTTGTTCTTAATAAATTGATCAAAAGCTTTTCATCGCTTATAATAAACCACTTTTTATCAGTTATGCCAATCTATGGCACAATCTACGAAGCAGAAATGCGTGCATCGATTTCAATCAATAAATAATTTATTTTTTCACGTGTAGAAATAGCAAACGAAACGTGACGCGTAACTACGGTATCGAGTATTCATTGAAATAATAATCGTTTATTCTTCCGTTGCGCTAATATGACAATACAGAGATCAACTAGTTACTCCCTCGCGCATTTTACTTTCACGAAATCAAGAATTTCAACGACCAACGACATAATCAATTATGGAATATTTTACTGTCGCTGTCTGTTTGTTGAGAACTGCACCGTGTAACTAAAACTAGAGTTGGAAACAATGTATCTCAATTCATATTAGTTGTCGTGTACGTCGTGTCGTTTTGCGTCGCGTTGTAAACTTGGATCACAGGAAAAATTCGGTTGTGATTTACGAGACCTGAAGAGAGCATCGAAACGGCAATCCTGAATATCGATGACGCAGGAGCTCGGTTCGTTTGACGTTAAAAGAAGCGACAGAAGAATCGCTTAGTTACTCGTTCAAATATATAATAATTTGTACCTTCTACAGTTTGAGAAAATACGAGTATGCAACGAATAACAAACACGCGTTACATAAACGTTACGATGTCCTACTAAAGATAAAAAGTCACATATCATTAGAAGCGCGCGTACGTGGTTTCTTTAAATAGAGTGGTGAAATATCTTTTAGAATAACTTTATCCGGCGTACCCAACGATTAACCGTATTATTATTTTATTATTCCAGATTTATAAATATCAGCAATTTTGGAATTGCTGCGCTCGCGAGATTTTTCAATTTGTGAATTTGGAACAATTTATTTATTAGAAAGTTATCTAAATGATATAAACGATGAGAAAACCACCTTTTTTTTACCAATATCTTGTACGCCTGCTCTCGCTAATCAACGATCATCGCACGAAAGCGTTTAATCTTGTAGCAAACACGCGCTAATCGCCAATAGATTATCATACATGTCTGTTTCGTAAGAAAACGTACGGTTTCGAACGATCAGAGCGGTTCCCTGCATTTCATCGTCTCTGATTGTAGAAAATGAGATAGCGAAAAAGATCGAGGATGCTGTACATTATGCTGCGTCATGAGCCAACGGACCCCAACGGATCCCAACGGTCCCCAACGGTCCCCAACGGTCCCCAACGGTCCCCAACGGTCCCCAACGGTCCCCAACGGTCCCCAACGGTCCCCAACGGTCTCGCGACTGCAACACCGTGTATACCTCGCTATTCCTCTATATATAGAACCGTCAACGCAGAACCACGGATCCTGCGGTAGAAAAAACGATGCTATGCGTATTCCAGCATCCCGAGTAAAACGCAGTACTCTCTCCTTCCTTGACAGTCGCTTATATTCAACCGTATATGCGAGGCTGCAGAAAATGTCTTAAAAAATCTGTTTTAACGACGGCACAATTTTCACGATCGATTAATTAATCGTTCGATATCGTGGCTGAAATTTGTCCAATTTCAAACAATAGTAATAAAATCTAGAGCTCAATACGAATTGTAATTATATTTTTATTTACTAACCAAACCCATATAACGCGACGGCGGCCGCATTTAAAAGACCAACTCACATGATCAATGGTAATCATGTTTTCAATACGGAGTTGTACACGATTGTGTAATCCGAAGGGCCCGTGAAATACTCTCAACCTCGTCCAATCTTCGTTTATACGTACTAGTTTATATAAAGAAAAGATAAGAGTCAGGTTTGGGAGACAGTCGGACAACCGATACTCTCGAACAAGTCGAAACGGCAGTTACGTGTATGGGGAAAAGTTGTTCAGAATCATGTTTTATCGACGATTAAAATCATATTAAGGAATCATTGAAACCCAAGATACCGGCAGCTTCCTAAATAATCGTGTAACATTTTCTCTATTGAATTTGCTTCTTCGTAATAAAATATTATTAATTATCATACGTGGTAAAATAAAATCTGCGATTTATTCTAATTGACGTTCGATTAATTTCTCCCATCTTCGAACAACAGCCGCTATGTACATTGTACATCAACGCTATTATATAACAGATATTTCTCGAGTAATATCCTTGCTTGAATTTCATTGATTCCGAAGATGTATTTAAATTCGTGTAGAGTTTTAAATTAGCGACTTCTTTAGTATTCTTTTAGTAATCCAGTTCCCTTTTCCTTGAAAACGAAAACTTTTTAATAAATTCTTCCGCTTATATCCATACATTCGTTTACGCTTCTATGTTTGTATATGGTACTGTGCATAAACGCGTGACTGTTTCTATTTCTTCCTTTATTTGCTTTTCGATCGCATATGACTTGGCAAACGATGAGGAAATCGCACTGTACGCGTAGTTTGACCGTGTCTAGTTTGCGACCCAACACTTTCCCATTTTTTCACAGATTTAAAATTTCAACGAATGGTAGATCAAGTATATTCGATTAAAGTGAAAATTTCCTATATTATATGTGGAAACGAGCATGAGATTATTTTAGCCGGAACGTTACTACTATAAAACACGGTGGCGTATAACAAATGTTTCGAACGATAATTCCTTTTATTCATAATGGATCAAAGACAGAAAGAAAGCAATAACGACAAACGAATATTAAAAAATAAATTTCACGAATTATTCAAGACAGGCAGATTACGTATCGATCGTTGATCATGAAATTGGAGAACAAAGAGAGAACTGGACATTCTCTAGTTAGCTTGTTGCGCGAAACAGGAAAGAGGGGATACGGGCGAAAGGGCTTGTCCGTGCAGATCCGCAGGAAGCGAAAAGGGATAGAACGCGAGAATACACGCAAGCTCCAGCTGCATGCAATAAACGTGCGTTAAGCCAGCGCGTATGGTCTAATGCCATCGAGATTATGACGAAAACTAATTAACTCTCTTCGATCAATCCGTTCTTCGTTCTTTGTCTTCTCCGTTGCTTCCTCCGCTGCCTTCTTGGCTCGAATGCCGACAAACCGATAAATCACAGTATCTGTCAACGATTTGTGATTTTCAACTAAAGCAGTCGTTAAAAACTAGCTGATACGGCAAAGTTACCTTGACATTATGTATTTAAAATTTGTTTACTTTTACGTAAATAGGAGAATCTCTTTCTTTCATCCGCTCGTCTACGACCTACAGTCTACGATCTACAGTCTACGATCTACAGTCTACGATCTACCCAACCGATTGCCAGCGAACTGTATAGGCGAGTTCCTCCGAATTCACCGTCGACTTTCATTCGATCTCGTGACACTGCATCCATCGGACGTCGATAGACCGAGTGCATCTTTCTTCCAGTAGGCGTCATCCGTCGAAAACGTATTCGACAAGATCAAACGCTCCACATTCACTTTGCTCTTGCTTTTGCTCTTGCTCTTGCTCTTATATATATACATATATGTATATATTTTGGAACTTTGGAAAAATCCCTTAATATTATAATCTCGATTCTAATCATAGCCGTATTAAAAAATTGTTGTCATTCGATCTGACTGTATTTATTAGAGATTTATGATAGTGAGCTCGGGCTCGAGGCGACAACCAGTCGCCGAACATAGCCGCGGTCAACGGATGAACGTTTTGTCTAACAAAGGCATGAAGTAACTCTATAGCTCTCCTTAAAAGAAATACTTGGGTGCACGAGGGTAAACATTTCAACGATTTCTGTCCCGTGGCTCGTCACACGCAGATTTGTCCTTCGGGTAAGATGATTACCAGATGTCAACGCATCTTCGCAATATATATTTAGCTGGCCGAGGATCCGTTATAAATCTTAAGTTTCAGTTATATAAACTACGGGAAGATAAGAGAAATCTATCCTTTCACGAACGACGCTTCCCTCAAGCAACTTCTCCTCAAGGGCGGTTAGCATCTTTTTCTAACCACCGATATGGAGATTGACCATTAGCAGCAACGCCAATTTCCCTCACCTTCCGAACGAAGGCTTTCCTCGACGAATCCGAGGATCTCGTGTCCTTAGACACACCCCATATAGTTTTTCCTCGGTGGCATCATCGGGACGGAGAGTCATGCTCTCGTGCGATCTCATCGACGAAAACAGTAACGTCTTTACGATCATTGAGTATTTCACGTTTTGTTAACAAAGAGTCAGACTTGGGCTTTGTGAGAACGTACATCTATCATCCCGTCGACCGCGGATTCGTTATTGAGCCTAGGATCATTGTCATTAGTTTCTCGAGTATCTAATTATCGCGATTACTTGTTAAATTCTATCATAATCATATTTGCACTAGTAAATACCTCTATTGCGTAATGATAACGTCTAATGCCAATGGGGATTCGTTTCACGCCCTTAACCCTAACTCTAATCTTAACGTTAACCCGACATATATATATAATAATTGAATAATGTTACGTATGTATTCCCAAATCACTCTTTCCTATTTCCATCTTGCCGTTTTTAATCTGTTAACTTTACTTTGAAAAATGCCTTACGGGGTGCGTAGCTAAAACCAAGCAAAACCAGGAAGGATTACGTTTTTATTAAAAACTTGAAAATTGACAAAAACTAATAGAATAAGGCGTGCAGAAGAATTCAGGGAATAGCCGATATACGCGGTAAAGTACACAAATGGGGTTGCATCGAGGAAAATAATCAACTGAGTTTATAAAAAGTGTTACGTTATACGGAGCATGGCCGATATACCAAAGAGAATGATCAAATAATCAAACTTTTCTTTAGAAGATATATAATAGTTTTAGTGCAAGTATAAAGAAAACATACCGCCAAGTGTCACTTATATTACTTTTTATTAAAATTTTGACTTTTTATAGTAAATGGTAATTTTTTATTTCACACGACGACTATACAGGTCAACCGCACCGAAATAGAATTTTGCATCGACGTAGATACAAATTGAACGTAGTTAAGTGGTTGAAAAAGATTAAGACGCAGAAGATGACTCGATCAAAGATAATTATCGTTATTTCCGTTATCCTCCGTTACAACGACAATGGATATGAACACATGTTTTTATATTAGAAAAGTTATCTCGATAATTGACAACGATGATACGTATCGTTAAAAATGTATATAATATATAAAATATAAATATATTCGAAGGGGTTCGTAAAGATTCTATAAAATTAACTTTTTATACATGTACGTATCTGTATCTTTATTTCGCTTCAAATCGCTTCAAATCGCTTCAAGTCGCTTCAAATCGCTTCAAATCGCTTCAAATCGCTTCAAATCGCTCGGAATCGCTACAAATCTCAGATCAATTGAAAATAAGATTATATTCGAAAAACGGAACTTGAATTTGCTACAATTAGATAAATGGATATCCGAGAAGCAAGTAAATATGTATGTAACAAAAAGTCGATGTCATCCGAGCGAGGGTTATGATTTTGGCAACACCGTGTTCCTCCATATCGCTAAATAATGATCGATGTACCACCGTAAACCTTCGACAATAGTAGATTTGAAACAGGAACTGTGAGATTGCGGACCGGTTTGCCAAATTAAGGTCGTATGCAACATTCCCGCATTGCATGCCTGCATACCCTATACAGCTGCTTGTGTGGAGTGTATGCAAAATTCAGGAAACCACCCTCATGGCGTTCTCACGTTCTCACCTCTATCTGCAACCGTTCGGATAATCTCACACGAGTTACTGCGTAGCGTAGGATTCGGTATTAAATCAGTTTTTCAGATTTAAATTCGATCAAATTCTTAATTACTACGTACTACTACTTAATTACTACTTTTATACTATTCGAATACTTGTGACATTATAAATAATTACCATTCGTATTCTTCGAGATTCAATTTCAACCAACCTATACACGAGATACATCGTACAGGTTTTCCTAATGACTTCTCTCGGCGTACTTCGTCACTGTCGATAAGACGAACACCGACAACCTCGTGTTTCCTTGTTGTTACGATAGCAACTTGATCTTTCCAAATTTGCAACGAAGTTTATCTTTTAAATTCAATACGATAGACCGTAGAGCGTTGACCGTAAGTCGTAAACGAACGAAAAATTATTAACATAGAAAATCTAAATTTTAATATGACGCGAGGTACAATTTTTCAATTGTACGATTGTCACGGAGCACTGTTCAAGTCTACAAATTAATACAATATCAAGCTATGGGACAATACGTTACTACACTTGTGCGTTACTATAGTAAACTCAATTTCCAGCACAAAAGTGAATAAATAATCAATGTAGCACGAATCTTCTCTGAAAGTATTGTTTTGTGTTCTTTTTAATTCGTAGGTTGACGGGCGACAATTTACCGAAGTGAATAGTTAAACGAATTGGTATCTCGAAACCCGATTGGAATACCGATACATTCGGTTATTGGAGCGCATTGTTCCTAGAGTTGGTGTTGAAGCACGAATCGAGGAAGTATTTAAAGGTGTGATATAGAGGATAGCCAGGAGTGAAAACAGCTTTCAAAATTTCAATGAAATTAATTAGATAACATTTAATCTTTGTACAACGAAACAGGTTATTGAAAGGTCATGTAGTTTGGACGCGTTCACTGCTTATTCGTGACAGAATCATTTTATGTACGTATACGTAGCATATATTACGGTAAACATATAGAAATATATAAATCATAAAGTTTGTAGTTCCGTTTGTACGAATAGAATGCAAAGTTAAAAGAAACATATAAATTGCAAAAGCTACGATAAAAGTAAAAATAAAAATAATATTTTCTTGGGTATCGTAGCCTGTAGCACGACATACCAGCGACATACAAAGAAACTGATACGAAGAAACATGGGAAAATGAAATAAGAAACATCCATGGTAGAATAATAATTTTTTGATAAAAATAGCAAAGCCTACTACGCACAAAGTATATACATAATATTTGGGATAATCGCGTGTTGTATTAATTCAACGTTTACTCTATTTTGTAAACCTATCTATTCATAAACTTGAAATTAATCGTCGTACTAATAACATGTACATTTTCATCGAAATCCAAGTTATTCGAATGCTTTAATAATATTATAAATTTTACAAAGTATACATAACATTCTGGCCATGCGAAGTTGGCCTTGTATTATTCAATTTTTTACGTTGCAATTTCAACGAGATACGCAATATGTAATATATAGTAGATAGGTAGAGTAATCGATAATATCAAAGCCTGCTATAATACTATCAAAACTTTTAAATAGAAAATATGTTGAAACACGCGACATTCAGAATACAAATATCCAATGAAATATACGCAAACAACTGAATATAATAGATATTATTGTATTGGATACAAGTTTGTAGATGGAGTTTATAGATCGGATCACGGTAGTTGTATTTGAAAAAAGTATAGTAGCCTGGTAATGTAGCAGGATAATTCAGTGTCGAGCCGTTTTCATTGATCGAACGAATCGATAATTGGTATCTCGGAAGCAAATTAGAGTGCTGATAGAGGTAGCTGTCGAGGGTGCATTGTTGTCGTGGTCGTCGACGGAGCAATAGAGGAAACAAGCAACTGGACCCGACCGGCCAGGCGGAGGGGCAGGCAGGCAGGCAGGCAGGCAGGCAAGCAGGCAGGCAGGCAGGCAGGCAGGCATACAGGCAGACGCGAGTAAATGCGAAGCTTGCTGTTTGCTCCGCCACGGCGTGCAGCGGCGTCCGATTAATTTCTCGGGCAAAGCCTGCGGGCTCCAAGGACATTGGCAACGATTGTTTTCGGCTTTGCCGATCTCAAAACCGTGTAAACGTCCGGCAGTTGCTTTCGCGTGTTTCCTAATTAAACTACCACTATACGGCGAGAGAGACCTTAGCTACCATATCAACGACAAACCTATTTACATTAACATCTTAATACTTAATACTTATTAACTCTTAATACATGCTGTGCCTGCGATTCTACTATCGTTTCATTCATTTTCAACTTAATTAGTTTCATAATTAGTTAATTATTTTCAGCTTAACTATTAACTTGACATTAATCGTCCAAAAATAATGGAAGAATAATCCGAATATCAGCGATAGTCGTTAGTTTTTCGTTAAAGACTAAATAGCTAAATGTGAAATTAAACGTAAAATGGACGTACAATAACGAGGCGCTATCGTTTATTAACGCTTGTTAACGTCGCAGTAGAAAGCTTAATACGTTTCTATTTTTCGAGATAATCATCTGATTTTCGATTACTATTCGTTTCATTCGCTGCAACACCTTTTAATAATAGAATATAGTCTATGAAATAAGGACATGGCTGCGAAAAACAGTAGTTAAGGGCTGAACATGATGAGTGATAAAAAAAGGTAATACATAATACATATGTGTATCTGTCCAAATATTTATAGAAGTTGAAATGGGATAACACGTCGTACGAATGTATATAAAATTAATATCTTTAAAATAACGGGGGAAACGCCATTCTGAAATCTTCAATTCAATGAAATTTGCATGAGAATAGGATAGGTACTAATGAAAATCGAGGATCTGCATTTCTCCAAGGTTAATGGGGCAAGAGGGAACTAACGAATTCAACAAACTGTAAGAGTTGGTTGATCGCACCAATTTACAGCACAACGTTATGATATTTTCCACGATATCGTGGCAAGTTTCCAAAACATCGTCGAACGATAAAGAATATATAAAAATTGCTAATTTACTCACTAGCAACGTTTATTTCTTGCACGACATTGCCCATCCATGTGTCTTGATTTTACGTAATACGTAATTTCACGTAAGAAACGATTTAACGAACCGATGATGTACCGCGATATATAGGTTCATTTTACGATAAATTCTACAAGATGTTGGAACGATATGAGAACCGGACCCAGTTGATCGATCATGAATGCTAAACGTTATGGGAAACTTAAATGTGCACAAATTTACAGAATGTATACAAGAATACACGAAATACGTATCAAGGTAAAGCATTCGTTGTAAAATTTTAGAGTATGAAAGAAACGTGTGTTTAATTGTTCTATTCTATTGTTCCTCTTTGACCCGATGATCCATGAAAATGTAAATTTTCATAAACATCCGCCATCTAATAATAGGTAATTCGTAGTAGCAATAAGTAATAATTTAATTTGAGTGGATGCTTTAATTTAAGATTTTTTCATAATTTAACAGCGCATCGTAAGATCGACAGAAGATCGATATCAACGCATTCGTATTATTATCTGTATGATAGAACTCCATTTATCCGAACCCGTTGAGGGACAAACAGTTCATGTAATTAGAGGTTATACAATAGGAATTCACCAAATCTCTCTGCTACCTATGATTTCTCGTTCGAATAATTGGCGTTCGTGTTCACTTAATCGGGCACTAGCTAAAATTTCGTTTCGATAAATGATATTCTCTGCCCTAGTTTACCACAAATGCAAATATAAATGCATGCACTTGTTCGCAATAGTCTGTGGATAACTACGACATCGACGCTCCTCCGCGTCACCACGATAGATACGCATTTGCTCTCAAACGACAAAGTTCAAGGGACCATTTACGATCTTTGACGTTCAAAATTATTTTTTACACTCAAATTGACAAAGCTGCCCAGGGAGCTCGTATTATAAACTTCATTTCGTCTAAAAGACAATCGTAATTAAGTTATATCTCGATCGGCCTGAACAGCCTTTAACGCACTGCTTGCTTCGTATCTCGCATCAACATGCATGTGCGACTAACTATGTAAATACATTCGTAAAAGGTTTCGACCGGTCTGTAAAATTAAAAACAGATACAAATACCTCATACGCTGTTACAAGACACTAGCGAGCGATAGATGCGTGGCATACTTTCTGGTCCACTAATTACGTTATAATCGGTCTTTCGGATAAACTATTATATACATACATATATTTGGTTTATCGGTGTTTCTCTTTCTATCGAGCAATGTTCGGATCGCGACCGTTTCATTTTCTGTATCATTTTTCATAGCGCGTGATACAAGGGACAAATACGAGTTGGAATTTTCCCGTAAATGTACTGCCGCAAATGTACTGTTTCTCGTAAACGTTGTTGGCTTTTATTCAAAATGATATATCGCGTACAAAGAAAAGAAAAATTATAAATTTTAGATTTTATGCCATAAATTAAGTTCTAGTAGTTTAAATTTTAGTAAACGCTTATTGGATTTTTACTTGTTTCGTTATCTCTTTTAAGCCGATCGATTATAAGAACAAAGTTGACAAAACTGAAATTCCACCATTGGGAATTCTATAACATTAGATAGAGCGCGTCTAACAGCACGAATATACGTGGTATAATAATGCATGGGGAATAATCCACAAGGTGTGATAGAAAGCGAAACAAAGAGACTAAAAGCAGTAGCAGATTATAATTCATACGATAATTGTAGCAGTATCGATAGTTTGTGCCATTATATCGTATTATTATTAATGGTTTACTGTCACGGGCTCATATTTAGTCACGGTATCGTCGTTCCTACGGACGATTCGAAGAAGATGGGCAAACGTATCTGAAGTTAAGTGTCCGAAGCAGTATCCAGTAGAGAGTTGTCATTTAGCAGGTAGCACCGCATCAAAAGACTGTACATTGTACATTGTACATACAGGTGATGATACGAGGCGTCACGGGGTGATCGAGAATGGAAATACGAGATCCGTCGAGTCTCGACGGGGTGAGGCATCAGAGAGCGAGAAGGGCGAGAAGGGGGAGAAGGGCGAGAAGGGCCGAGGCGAGGCTAGGCTTGGCTTGGCTAGTCTGGGCGAGGTGAGGCGAAGCGGTGGGAGGTGGGATGGGGTGGGTTGAAGTGAGGCGAGGCGAGGCGAGGTGAAACGAGACGAGGCGCGGCGAGGCGAGGCGCGGCGAGGCGTCGCGAAACGAGGAGAGGCGAAACGAGGAGAGGCGAACCGAGGGATACCGTGAAACGTGCCGGACGATTTGAGAGGGCCGGCCGGCCGACGCGAACCAAGGGCTGAAGCACGGAGTGGGGCGCGAGAAGCGTCGCGACGCTTCTCGGTAGCGCCGGGAACTAAAAGTCCGGGCGGCACGACGCGCCAGTATTCAGCCCGCGACGGTCGCGAGCGTTCGCGTACTTTCAGCTTTGCTAGTACATATGTATTTATTTGGGCTTGTTCTGTGCACGTATATAGTATATTAGTATATACGCAAACATATATCCGAGTTCGTAAGGATAAATCTCCTAACCGGGGCAAGTGAATTCTTCTCAAGATTTTTTTCGACCACGCATATCGGTGAGGAGACGGAATCGAAGAAACTTTTAACTTGTGATGGGTGAACAAATTTATGTAAAATGTTCCAAAGTTCGAACTTACCGAAGGCAGTTGCTTTGCCGAGTTTCATTTCCTCCTCTGTTCTTCGTATCCTTTTTGTTCCCATAGGCAACAGCCACATTTCTCTATTTAATTCCCACAAAATGAACTTGGCTGAAAGGAATCGCGTTTTACGTTATTATTATCCTTTTCTCCTTCTTTTCCTTTTCTTTCTTCGCTGTTTTTCTTATTAACCGCGGAAAAATAACTGAAATTTCGGCCCCGATTTCATCTTACCATTGGAGCACACTTTTTACCCTTTCTACCGACCATGTATTAACATTAATCGAATACCGTGCGATCATTTACCAATATCATAATCTAACAGAGAATTCTATCGTTCGATCCCTATCGTTTCCCACTTTGACGCCAACGATTTAACGAAAACTTTCTACAATATATATTCCACGTTCTCCGCTTTTTCGTTTTTGCAGTCTCAAATATGTTTGACATTTAATCAAATACATACATTGTGTTGTCCGAGCATTCTTGGATAGACTATAAGTGTTATCGAATTTGATTCGCGATTGGGATGCGTGCAATTGTAATCGCACGTTTGCGATACCTGTAATTTCTGTACATATATTTTACTCGACGATAAAGAGAAGGTAAAAAGAGAACTGACTCAATTTATTTCCTTGTCGATACCTTGTCGTTCTATTCTGTCCATATGTCGCACGACAGTATGTAAGATGACAGAAAATTACATGAAGAAAAGACCTCTGTCTTACAATTTACAGTCGTTCGCTTCGTAGCCTCCACTCTCGCATCAATTTTTATTTTCATTTCATTTATCGATATCGAACAACCTAGAGCATACGTGACTTCGGATACGTTACCACCCTTGCCGTGATTTCATCCTCGTACGAATCTTATTCGACGTTGAATCGTTGCGTTGGGATTGGTAACAGGACCGCCGCTGCGGCTTAACGAGTTCAACGAGTTTTTCTCGGTCGACCGTTCGGTAATTGAGGATCTGGTGGCACACAAAATTCTCACCGATACGATACTTTTATCGACGAATTAATTCGTATTGATTTGCTGTGGTGGAACGAAAAAAAGAAAATAGAAAAAAGAAAAATAAAGAAGAGAACGTTTTTCAACCATTCGATACTGACTTGGGCGGCAATACCGATAAGTGTTTCCAAATGCATCGAGAGCACCTAGATTTTGACGAAGCATAAACCTATGCGATTCCTATCTATCTATTCCTTCGTTCGAACGAACAATTCGTTGCCGTTCGCGAGAATTTATAGCGATTTCGTTCTTATACCAACGTCGTGAATTTCATCGATCACATACTTTAAAGATAGATACGTATCGTTTAACCAAATAACCTTAACAACTTTCCTGTCATTCTGTCAATTTCTGTCAAAATCTTTTTCAATTCTAATACAAAGACTCTGTTAAAACATTTATATATACGTATTTATTTGTAGATAGAAAAAGATGAAACTGACCAAATGTTTCACTCGACATATATACTCTCAAACTTTTCCGAATAAAACAGATACATAATTAGAAAATGGTCTATAATAATAGTCATTTTCGGTACGTTGAAACGTTATTTCCTTTTAAACAGCTACGAACAGGTACGAGTTAGTATTTTCTGTTGCGTTTCTTTCGTTCGATTCGTTGCGGATTAACGAATTATTAGCAGGAACGCGTTAAAATATACTCATTGAAAATGACTATCGCATTACGCAAAGTACCCATTAGAAGTTAAAATTCTTTAATCTTCTTTAATCTTCTTTAATGTGCGGTATATGTAGATTGCGTTAATCGAAGGATATACTCAAACTTAGGGATTGCATTAGAACGCGATTACTATTAGAATATCCGCTACTTGTTAGAAAAATTGAGAAAGCAAGAACAACAGCTCGATTATTCTTTTAAATTACTTGCTCGTATGATAATAAATAGCTGCTAATATGCTATATATACATACACACACACATATATATATATATATATATATAGTACATTTGTATTATAAAAATTGTTAATTATTTCGTCGTATATATATTTATGAAAATAGAGATTTAAATAATAACGAATAATCTCGCGAATTCAGGGGAATGAATAATATCGATTTAATGCAGCAAGTGAAAATTGTTGAACCGACGCGACGAGCGGAGAATCGCATTCGAATCTAAATCCTTCTTGACGCGAACATCGCTTATAAACGTTTTCAGTAAATAAGTTGTTAGAAGTGATGTTTCTCTCCCTGCTAAATAACCTGGACAACGTTTCCTACCGCGCGACGAGTAAAGTCCCTCTGGGCTGCTGGGCGTATTAGCAAATTCGATTCGGTGCGGTAACTTCCACCGCTCCATCGTTCCACCGGTGTAACACGGATGGAAGGGATAATGCGAACGAAGCACGATGACGTCGACGTTTAATAAAGTTTTTCGCACTCGGGGTTCCGAGTTCCACCGAATTTTATAGATAAACATCACAGGAAAAAAGCGATAAAAAGCGTTTTTGTTGTTTGTGCCTTTCTATTTTACACGCTTATACGTATCGTTCGCTTAACGCGTTTAATGCTTCAAAGTCCACACCTGAACATGCGGTACAAACCTACCAAAACTTTTTCTATAAATTCAAACAAATTTGATAAAACGTCCGTTTCTTACGAGATAAGTTTGTGATGCTGTTAGTCAAAATCACTGTGGTTTCGATTTTGCATTCGTTGCGTCGTACAACTGACAATGAAATATAAACAGAAAAGTGTGAATCTTTGGCACTTGGTGACAAATCTTTTCGACGGAAAACCGACTGAGAGGAACTTGTGTTTCTCGAATGAAACTAGTTGCTTTTTAGTTTCAGAGATGCGAAACTTTCTTGAAATCCAGTAAATTCATTGATTCCTCCTTTCCAGCGAATCAAAACCTCTTCTATTCTTGTGCCAAGTTTTAAACTAGTAAAACTCGACCGGATCTAGACGTGAGAAGGCGAACAAGTAAATTCGATTTGATAGCGTAATCCAAACTATAAATCATACAGCTTTTTCCTTGAAATTATTTGTAAAAGAAACGCAAATTGCGAATGAATATAACTCGAGTAAAAGTAAAAATTACAGATTAGAATCCAATTATAATTAGTATCCAAGTATAATTGTTTATCGTTATCATAAGTACGAAGCGTTTTTAGAATTAGCAAAATAGAATTTAGTTTTACATTAAATTGTACATCGAATCTGTAATTCTATATGTATGTATACGATTGATACACGGGTATCGATGTGCGTAGATACGAAAGGATGCCAGTATAATTCGTTGCGCGAAAATCTCCACTTTTAATAAAGAGGAGATTAACTTGCCGGAAATACATTTACTTCGTATCAAAATTAACATCTCTCATCAAATTAAATGATTTTCACGCAAATATCGTTACACGTGTAACGATCTTTTATTTGCAACAACTTAACGATTAACAGCACGTTTTCGAAAAGTATAGATTTACGTATAATATCATAGATATTTAAGATAAAGAGAAAATGTTTCGTAAATGTCAGTGTTAAAAGTTAAAATATTCTGTATTTTCAGTTTATATATTATTTATTCAGTTTCAGCGTCGAAAGTTATCGTTTACTACCGTAACGCATGGAAACTGTCCTCCGTTTATTTCCGTAGTATATACATAGTTGGATACGTCTTCTTCGGCATTATTTCGTACGTTCGGCAATCCTATTAGCTTATTCTTAACAACAGCTGCCTGTGCATCGTTTTATCGCAAATTAATCACTCGGAAACTTCGTTTACGGTTGTGTCCTTATGTACTTTATAGTAAAACTTGCTCGTTCTGCGAAAATCATCCAAATATTATAGAATCTACATCATAGGAAGACCAATTATAAAAGATACAGTAACCCAAGAACAATAATAGGGGAATAATTTTGCGATACAAACAGAATATATAGCACAGCTGTATATTTCAATTCAAACTTCTTTCGTTCTTTCTACATTAACTTAAAGACTAATGGAAAAATATGTACGTATACATGAAAACAACAAAATTCATCGAAATAATCAACATTTTTTTTAGAATTGAACATTTATCACATACCAATTTAATGGAATCTCATAGTACCAATCTATAGATTCGAAAAAATTATATTCTTCAATTATATATTACGTTCGATCACATTGCTGAAATATAATTTTCTCGTGTTATTTATCGTACAATTATATTTGGATATGGTTTTATTTGTAATATATCATTTGGTGCCCGTACAATTGACACGTCTCGATAAATGCCATTCGTGAGATACGTGTTATATTATATTATAAACTTAATAACATTAATATTACGTCGTAATTGATAAATGAATACGAGTGGATGCTAATACATATGTACATTGTGAATAGAGGATAAATAGGGTTGAAATTTTGTCGAACGAAGGTACGCGTGTATATTGAAACGGCGGAAAAAGTGAAATGACGCGGTAAATGTCCTTTAAAGTCGAGTACGAAGTTAGTTGGCAAGGAAGAGCACCGCGAAGGTTCATACAATTAATCACTTAGCAGTTTTATTCAATTATGTCTTGCTGCGGCCCAGAGTGCCAGAACGCGAGTAGGAGGATTTAGGGTGGCTAGCGACAATGGCGTAGGTTGAAAGGAAAGTTGGTAGAAAAGGAAGAAGCAACGGAAGCCTTGCTAGTGGTATTTGATTTGTAAGCGAAAGCATAACACACTGTTAGAGTTACGCTATAAGGTTGCACAGAGAGATACGTGTTCCATGTTCATCAATCATCGACGATAAAATCCATCGAAAAGTCGAGTTGCCTTTTCAATATGCCGTTAGCATATTCGCGTCGTATCCCGTGGTATCGAGAAAGAGGGTCGATAACGAAACAGACAGAAAGCGAAAAGCCAGCAGCATGAAACACAGGAAGAGGAAAGTTTTTATCGCAACTAACATCCGTACAATTAGAAATTCTCCGTATGATTATTACCATTATGTTACAACTTATGTTACATATAATACATACGAATTGGCTCTTACTTTGTACGTAGATATCGTACGTAGAGATCTGCCGAGTATACTTTTGTCTCTTGAAGTCACACATTTACGACGCACAAATACCTTTCGATACTTTTTCTTTACATTCCATTCCAATTGTTATCTAAGAAAATATATATATTATTAAATAACAATTTTCTCAATTTCGAACAGGCTTTCGAACAGAGGAGATTCTGGCCAAAGATTCTTCGGCTCTACCCATATTACTCTGTATTACGACATACTCGAGTATTTTGATTCTACCGAGTTTGTTCACTTGGTTTGCCAACTTTCTTTCACGATAGTTCTTTCATTCCTATTTCTTATTTCCCATCGATACGGGTTTTCCTTCCTCTGATCGAACAAATTTTCGATATAGAATCATGACTGATAAACATCGATATCTGTACGTAACGGTTTACATAAACGACTTTTCATCAAAATGTTTTTCACATTATTAAATCTTTTTGGATTTTTGGATACTTGTAATTGGACAACTTGGACAAACACAAAGCGTTTGAATAAGAATCATGTCTTGATAGAAGATGATTGGAAATATCTTTGTTGTCTTATCGACGTAATTGTGGCGTGTATAGTTCTAGCGTAATATATCTGCGAGAATACCGTGATCTTTAAAATTCGAAAGCATTCAATACCTTTTCTCAACGCGGGGTAAACCGCTGCGATCGAATTCGTGGAAAAAAAGTCAGAGCGTTTTGAAATAACCGATATCCTTGTTGAATCAGTCACAACGGCGCAATAATTTCGTCATCTCTCCGCATTTAATCCCAATAGACTTTCGTCCATTGAATCACGTCGTGTCTTTTGCGCATTAATCGTACAACGTTTACGAGTTAGCGGCCGTACGAATATACGTATTTATCAATTAAATATATTCGTTTTATAACTTGTACACCCTGCACAAACTGTCGTTAAAGTGTTGTAATAGAGATCATTCGAAAGAGCTTTTCCTTTGAATCTTGGTTCATACGTTTTTACGTTATACATACGTTATACATGCCATGTATGTAGTCCTTTTACACAATGTTATAGATAATTTTGTTAGTTATTACGTAATATACGAGTAAATTCGGAATGTTACATGGTGTGATTTTCACATCGAGTAATCTTTTTCGACCGCCGAATTTATACAAAGCATATTTCGTCCCGTAGTGTATTATTTTGAATTAAGATACAGTGACCATGTATGCTTTACGAATAAATTGTTGCATAGTATTTGTATACTACTTTAGTATTTAGCAAGATCGTTGTAATCTTAGTAAATGTTGAATATCGTTTTGATAAAAATCTAATTGTAATTCTGTTTATTCAAGTCTGATATGTGACGTTACTTACATTCCAGAATGCAGAAAGAGAGTATGTCGAGGAGAGTTTCCCGAAGAATCGCGTGAAAGTGAGAATCGCGACGGATGACTGCTTAAAAATACCGATTGTTTATCAGTGGGGAATCCGAGAAATCGCAAAGTAAAAGAAGAAACGAAAACAGTGTAGCGGAAATCTTAGGAAACGTGAACGGCGGGTGATATGAGTGAATATAGGATCTTTCGTGACGTTAAACGATCGAGTTACGGCCTGGTCGAAACAAACCCCGTCGATTAACCGGCACGCGATACGTCGGAAACACGATTAAAACACAGTGCGTCCCTTCTCTTTTGCGCAAAGAAACCGACAGATTCGTGAGCTCGCGTGGAAAGCGAAGCAACGTTGGATACAGAAGGGAAAAGAAGCAAACGGGGTGTGTTCAAGAAGAGAAGTGAAAAAAAGGAAAAATAATGTGGTGTCACGTCCTCGCCACCGTCGTCGCTTTTTTGTGTGTTGTCTACGCTCAAGGTTAGTCTGATTTTTATTCATATTTTTATACATATTTTCATTCTAATTTCGAATCTGCCATTGCCTTCATCGCCTTCATCGCCTTCATCGCCTTCATTGCCTTCATTGCCTTCATTACCGTCAAGGTGTAACAATGGGACGTTCGTTATCAAAAGATATAGAGCACACACACGCACATTTATTTTTACGAATATGTAACAGACAAATGGTCAAGGACTTGTGATTTCCCTATTTAACAGAATCTTGCAGTTGCGACCATATTACCTGCGTGATTAGTTCGTACGAATCAAGCACCCTCATTTTCATCCAAGATCGCATCACGTTTCTAGAAATCACCGATCAAAATGTCAAAGTATCTTCAGTCTTGCGTACACGTATATATCTTCGTATATATCCACGAAAGCCTGTATTCGATGAAACTACATATACGAGTACGTATCGCGTGCGTATTCACGACGAAAAGGTAAAAGCATCTATGGTTAGAAATCAGAAAAGAATTTCCAAGTCCGATCGATACGCTTCGAGATCCTTTGAGAAAGTTACCACTGAACTCTGAATCTACATATATTCGTACGTTGAACTCGAGCTTGTAAAAGTGTTAAAATGTCGCGTTATTACGTTATCTGCGGTCAACGAATTTTCGTTTTTCCTACAAAATTCAACGTATAACCTATACGCATGATCTAGAAAATATAAACGAAACGAGTTTTTCCCTAAACTATTCCGCATATACAGGTTTCTTTCACCTCCTTTCGTCTAAAGATCCGAGCATTATCTCTATATATTATCTTTACACATATATTATTAAGCCATTTATACGATGAATCAGTGGTTCGAAAATAATGCCAACTTCATGTTTGTTTTACTAGGCTGTGTATTAGCGCACCTAGGCATATTGTTTTATATACATATCATATATATTTTACTATCGTATTTTACCACGTTTGTAAACATAGATTAGGTTTATACAAGTTGTTCAGAATTTTGAAACTCTCGTTTCTCAACCATATACGAGTTCTCGCATATCTTGCAACTTTTCAATTAAACTTCAAAATAAATGACAGAAAAAAAATTCTAATTCTTTACATTATATGAATATAATATAGAACATCAAACAATTAATATAGAAATTTTGAATGTCTCTCTGAAACTTGCTTTGTAATAAAATAGGGCCAGACGAACACAGTAAGGCGCAATAACGAAGAATTAAACAAGTTGATGAAAACTTTATTTACTTTCAAGTTAGAGCAAGCCGTGATAAAGATCATTCGTTGTATCTGCCAACTATACGATGCAAAATGTATACAGATATGTTTCATAAAAATATTTTTTTTTAAAAAGCTTCTCGATCTGTCGTATCGTGCCGATCTAAAACACACACACACACACAGATCGTCGTTCCGCTGTTTTATAATTTACTTTCACTTATGTTTTTAGATATATGCGTTGTCGTAGTAGATACATTTAGTTACAAACTGTTGCACGTAATAAAGAAAGAGTGTAATTCGTTGGAATTTATGAAAATCAAAACGATGCTATTTGTTCCGAAAAGTAATTTTCGCGTTTCTCGTGCATTTTAATGTTACTCTTCCGATCGGAAAAACAAAAGGACTGAATCTCCATAAATAAATATCAATAATGTTTATTAACGAAAAGCGCAATTGGATTTACAAAAAAAAGAAAAGAAAAAAATTTCTTTATGCAATAAATAACGGTGATTCAATTGCTTATATTTTATACGCGAATGTAGATGCGTATTAGTGATACTCACTTAAATGAGGTAAAATAAAAGAGAAGATTGATATTATCCGAAATATGTCGAGCAATAATAAACTTCCATTAACTACAATACTATATTTTTCGATCGGCCGTCATCATTTTGTAATTTTTTTATTAGCAAGGTTTCTTATACATTACCCGAGTGGGTATACTAAATCGGTAATGCCTCGGAAAATGCAATTCAAAGGGTCGCAAAATCTCCACCAATTCTTACGATCGAAATCGTTATCAAATCACACAGCAGTATAAGATATTATAAGGTGGGAGTGAGAATCGACGAGACGCCATTCGAATAGTACAGATATCGCCATTTTGATTAAAACAAATCAACATACGATGCAATCAGACCATCTTTTAAGCGGTAATAAATTGATAGATACAATAAGATATGGATAGGATACACAGCCCTGGTATAACAGCCCTAGCGGATATAAGATATATTTTATATATGTACAGACACGTATGCAAATAGATATTATGTTTCTCAGCGAATTTCTCGAGTTTCGTCATTTTGTTTGTATTGACAAAAACTATTTCCCAAACACTATTCACATTTCGCGACAAGTACGTGCTTATTATACGCACGTATCGATACATACGATGTTCGTAGATCGTATCGTAAAGTCGAGGATTTTGTCACGCCTATTCTTCGACTTGTTTTAACGCAAGCGGAGACGCAACCCTAGGCTGTTGCTGTTGTGCGTCGCGAGACCCTTACGTGCAATCGAATCGAGGTCGCACGCGTGTTTGCGTCGACGAGTGCATGCGAATTTGTACGTACGCACGCACTCGCACTGTAGTCACAAGCATCGAGGCGTGGTCGGCGAATTATGTGCTACGTGTAGGGACACGTACGTAGGGAGTTGTGGCGTTACCGCGTCACCGACCTTTACTCGTGCACCCTCTGTTTCTTTCGTCCACCCCAATGGATCGTGCAGTTTACGGTTCCCATACGGCCGTGGATAGATTCACCCGTAGCTTCGTACACTACGTACATACGTGAAAACAGCTTTTGCCGAAACTGTCGAGAGCTTCGCGATGCTTCCTCGAGCTGATGACGAGGCTTTGAACAATACTGCAACATTCGAGCTTGCATTCTGTTTTTTTATCTCCTCTCTCTCCTTTCCTTTTACTCGTATAATATGCCCAAAAAGAGTAAAATTTCACCTTGCGTTTGATAATTTTCGAAATTTTGTATCACACGCGTATCGTGCATGCAATGCAACGGCGAATATGCAAATATGCCTATTTTCACCAGCGTGAAAATAGGCAAATTTCCAAGTTTGACGAAATTTGATATTTAAAACTCTGCGCAATTAGTACTAATAGCGTTTAGAAAAATAAAACGATATACAACATAACAGTAGTGATTCGTCACATTTTGATATCGTCAGTGTTGTAATTGCTGATTTTATTAAGAAGTCATTAGGTCGTTGCAATTATAAATGGAACATCGAGATAACAAACGTAGTATAGGTTAAAATGTTCAAAGTTTAGTTTTGGAAATGGTTTTGGCGTGTTTTATTCTAGCTGTATTTTTATAATATTGACTAGGTATGACGGGCTATGGTCATGTTTTTGGAAAAGTAGACACGCACACGTTCGCTAGTGTGCACGAAGTGTGTACGAGTCAGTGGGACGTATGAGATTGCCAGCAGCGTTAGAACATTTT
This sequence comes from Bombus terrestris, assembly GCF_910591885.1. Lineage (NCBI taxonomy): Eukaryota > Metazoa > Arthropoda > Insecta > Hymenoptera > Apidae > Bombus > Bombus terrestris. The sequence continues at coordinate 192,619 of NC_063279.1, read as the reverse complement.
TGTTTCGATGCTTTTAACGTTTGTGTCATTTTACTTTGAGAACAAGTTGTGCGCATCGCATTCACGCTTCGAAGTGGAATGCATTGCGCTCAATGCATTGTTTACTAAAATTGACATTTAGCATGATACCGTTATAATAGTACCGTTATATCTTTGTGTCTTTTTCCGTTTAAACGTAAATTTGTACGAGACGAAACTAAAATCCTGTTGATTTCGAAGCATTTGATATTTGCATATTCGCCGATGGGATATATTTGCTATGGTAATTCATAAATTTTCAGCCATTACGCCATCTACTATACTATAATATGATATAATTCTATTTGATGACTATCACTCATCGTGATATACATCTGCCGATCGATATAACGAATTTAATTAGTTCGGTTGACGCGTAGCGATCTTAATCGATCGCCATATGTTCTTACTGTCAGCGGACGTTGAATTCATGCGTTTCCGTCGCTAGATAATGTCAGCTATCGATTCATTTTAACGATTACGTTGATAATGCCCTCTTTCTACTTAAATCTACGTTAATTTAATACCTTATGTACAATCAATTATTTATTTTAATCGTATAAAATAAATAAATAAAACAAATTTAATTCCTTTATGTTCGGATTAGCATAAACAATGTAATAATAAAATCTGACCAAATATTTCATTCAAATTCTAATACCTTCGGTATAAAAATAGGTAATTTAATCGATAGCGTTACTTGTACGTACATCTACATACATTTGCCGTAATATTTAATTACTACAAGTAAATAGTCTTGTGCCATTTTCATGGCTAGATAGCGATTAAAAGCAGAATCAAATCACAGTATTGTCGATGATTTGTGTTGAAACTAGCTACAGTGTAATATATTTCGAATATAAGATGTACAATTTAAAGCAATACAATGGAAAGAATGTGCCCGGAATTTTCATACATACAGTTTATATACACGTGTATGGAAATACATGTGTACTTAGCAATAAAAGCATCAAGAAATGAATTCATACTGTCGACGGGTTGCTACTACATGCACACATTACCGTACATAGTGGTTTTAATAAACAAAGTAATAGTATACATTTGCTTATCGCTGACAATGTTACTGTTCTAACTTTAGTTACCTTTCTCTATCTTTTTATCCTATTGTGTGTGTGTGTGTGTGTGTGTGTGTGTGTGTGGTGTGTATGTGTGCGTATTTATTTATCATATATGGATCGCCATAAAGCAGCGAAAATATTAAATAAAGAGAGAATGTCGAATTGCAAAAGAAATTTTGCACTAGTGGTTTTTCAATCTTGCATCAGTGGTCGAAATAGTGGTTCTTTACGAACAATTGTTTTTGCGAAGGAATCGATTGGTTCGTCTTGGGAAAAGAAACGATACTCTGATAGGTTTAACGAGACGGGAAAGATTCTGACTAATTACCACCAGAGCTTCTTCTGTAAGTCACTTATCATTGTACAAAAACTAAAGTAGCGCAAAAACTAAAAGCTGTAGCTCGCAACAATTATCCTGGATTCAATCCATTTTCAACACGCGCATTATCGCACATCGTAACCGCAATGTGTAGCGGCTTTAAAAACTAGCATCGTAAGTTTGCATTTGAAAATTCCAACGAATTAGAAATTAGACGTTTCGCAAGCGTTTTCTTGAATTGGACCGTTTAGTTGGGCTGAATGTTCATTTTCTTCTAATGTACACAGAATTCTAAATGTCTTCTAAATTCGAAATCAATTTTTAAGCATTAATCAAACATGACTTTTCATTTAACGAATATACATATCATTACATCGTAACATTTTAACGTATATCACATTTAATGAAATTTCATCAAATTTATTTTATTCTTAAACAATAATAAAAATTAAAGCATAATTTTTGTAACGCGCTACAATGCTTTATCCGAGCTCTATAGGTTGAAATTATTTCCAATTAAAAATACGTTTGCATAAGCCTTTCACGGTGTAAAGACGAACGGAAAACGTTTCATTCGCAAAATCGTAAAAGTATTTTCTAAATCGACGATCTTTAATATTTCAAGTTTATATTTCAGAAATATTTCAAGTTTGGCACATAGTATTTAATTCGCTATCACTTGCCAAAGAGTTATCTTAGGAATTAGCAGGCCTCGTTGCCAGAAGGTAACTACGTGAAGCACCCGTCCGATTGCCTCTAATCTCAACTACCCTCTATTGCATTAATCCAGGTATCTGGAAACTGTTACCAACAAGAATACCGAGTTCTGACTCTACTTGTTCCGTAGATCGGTGTATCCGATACTGCGCAGTATTGTATTACGGGGCGGCAGTCATCATTCCCTTCAACGTGCCAGAAAATGTGATTGTTTGTCCACGTAGATTCGTCGCTTGTATCCATCTTACAAAATATTCTTAAACTTGATCTAATAATCTAATTGATAACTTAACCGTAATCACTATGCTAGATATTTATATAATGCCCGGCGGCAACTACACATTCGTTATCCTTATGCATATTTGGACAGCGACCGTTACCTTTGAATGTCGCGTGACACTACGTCATTTCTGTCGTTGCTTCAAACAATGATCTTATTACTACAGTAACTTGTAATTTATTAGTCTTTGCGCGTTTCTTGTAAATTTAGTCTTTGCTGAATTTCTTTCAATAGTATATTACTATGCAATAGAGATTAATATAAGATCGTATTTTACAGATATCTCTTTTTTAAAGGCTTTCGAAAGTACACAACGTATTACGTATGTATATAAACCGATGTATATAATTTTAATACACCGTTGATAATTTTGCACTCTTTTATAACAAAATCGTACGTCTTATCGTGCCATATCGAAATTACAGTATGATTTCAAGATTTATAAAAGGGTTTGTGTATGTTATTTATTACATCAGCTATCAATAACGTTCGAGTCACGACTATGCTTTTGTCTTCGTATACAGTGTACAATACGTGTACTTTGTTGCTCCTCAGATTTACGTTATCGAATCACAAACGGTAGCGTGCAACGTTTATTAGCATAAAGATATTAAGTCTTAGGTTATCGTTTAAAGCTACTATATAAACTATTATTATAGACGATTTTTTTTATCGGTATCACCGACCACGATGAACGTATAAAATTCGAAACGGGTTAATTTAATGGACGCGAAAACGCTTATCGTTGAAATCAAACGGTAATCTTTTTACACACATGCACAGAGTTAAATTACGGTAATTATTTGGTAGTCTCCTCTCGTCACTGATTTCGATGATTTTTCATTTATCGACGATTCCGACGATTTCGTCAATTCCTATGATTCCGATGATTTCGTTGGCGGGAGCATAATTCCGAACGACAACGACTTTTTCCCATACACGCGACCGTTGCTCGGCCCTAGTTACCGGAATATTCGCGAAATACTGCCTTTACGGCACATTGAATTCCGTCCATATGCGTGTATCCGTGACACAGTCACAGATATAACCGACACGTTTTGCCGCTTCGTTCGCCGCTTAGCGATCTGTTTACATCCATCAGTCATCGATCTTTTTATCTTTGTATCATACTTTAGGCGTCTAAACGAACAGCTTGTGGGAAAATCTCGTTCATAAATTGCGTATACGGGACTGTAAGAAATTTCTTTGATAATGTTACTTTGCTATAGATCTTTCTTACTATTTGTATAAACCAACAAGCCAAAACATGAATTATATTTACTTTTAATTCAGTTGTAACAGACATTTCTTAGAGCCTGCGCGTTTCAGTTTCGGACTTTCTTCCGAAGGATCCGCGAAACAATCAACCTCACCCACCTTACGTTTATATTTATATATACTATAAAGAAAAGGCAAGAGTTAGGTTTAGGTTAGGTCATTTTATCCGGCCAATATTAATTCGCTGTAGTGGTTTTTTTGCATAGACAGAGTTTTGCAAATACCTTGGTATCTAAGACTCAAGCGGTGGTTACATGTATAGAAAAAAGTTGTTCAGGATCGTATCCCCGACAACATCCTAAAAAATGTTCTTTATTCGCGATAGAATAGCGCATGATTAGAGGATTTCAGTGACCTATAGCCCTAGAACGCGATATCACGCGAGGTTAAAGGACGGAATAAAAGAACGATTCTTGAGTCATACAAGTTGATCGAAGTAATGCAAGCAAGTTAAATTCTATTAAATTATAACGATTTCTTTCGCTTCTATTTTAATTATCGTACTTGGCAATGGTGTCTCTCCGACAAAGTTTTTCTCTCGTTCCGTGCTCTTGTCACGTAAAATAAAAAACAGGGGGCTCGAACGAAAAGAAAAAATTAAGGTAACAAAAAAACAAGAGAGAATTTATTTCTTGTATTCTGAATTTACACTGACTGCGATTTTGTTCTGAGCTCCAGCCGTGACTTTCCAAGACTGAAGCTCTTACAATTTGACTTTCGGTAACATCTGTTTCTTCTTTGTTTGTCATCCCTCAATATCCCCACTACCCTGTAGGCGTACGTGACCGTTGTCACGCTTCTAGAACATTCGGTGGAAGAACCGTTAGGATACAGATGACTCATTAGGCACTTCGGCGATATACATTGTCGCCAAGGCCGCCACATCTCTATCTCCGTCATCGGTCCATCGGATTTGAAGTATGCCGGTCGTGACACTCTCTTCGAAAAAGTCTCTGCTATCGTACACCTCTTGGTGTTTCTTTGCCTACTATCGTGTTACAGGCTCGGAAACAGTAATTGGATAGACAAAACATCCATCGAAACAATAACCAGCCACGTCTGATAGGTACCCGACGATGACCCGTCCAGAGGGATCAAACCTTAGTGCAAAAAACCTTCCCAAATCAGCGCTCAACAACTTTTTGATATAACACTCTGAACCCTTACTCTGTTAATCTTTTACCTTACTTGCGAAACGTTCGAACTACGACACGAGGAGAGCACCGGTGATTTGTTAATTTCGTGATTTCCTGTGACTTCTACGCGATAACCGCGTTGCTCGTCACGGGCCTTATTGCCGAGGTAGAGACGCGACAAGACTTGGTCAGACCATGAGTCTGACTGGACGGTTTTGAGGGTCGTCGTGTCTTGGACTTTTCCTCCATTTCCAAACCAACGATGTTCCAACAGCTCTACCTTCGACGATGAATGATCATCGTAAAGCTGAACGGTGCATAAACATAAAATCATAAATGCAACGATACGGTCACTTAAAAGTTGTCGATACGGTTGACCTTTCCTAGTACACGATGCCCATCAAACTTCGTCTCTACGTTGCGAATAAGAACTTGCAATAGAAAGTAATTTAGGTAATTGATATTACTAATTCGTGAAATCTCTGTCATAGAAAGATATTCTAGACGGTTAAAGTTACAAGTAATCAAGCATCGACACCGATCGATATCGAGTACCACCAAGGATTTTATTTTACGCAATATCCTGCCTCTCGATAGACCGAATCAAAGTTGAGATACTGTACACTTGGCGCGTCTCTGACTGAGGTTTGCTGCCCTTATTTTCTCAGGTTTCTGTCAATTCCCTCGTCAAGATGTTCAAACACGTAAACTTCGATGTCCGATTTCGCTATCTCGCTATATTTCTTTCACCAATCTAAAACCTTACGGGTTATACCTTGTAGCATGGTATAGCTCTGGCTGTCATCATTTTTTTCGTTACTTCTTTGGTCATTGATCTCATAAAATTCGCCTCATCTTTAAAAACTCCTTTAATTCTCCTTTTCTATTCATCGGATACACTATTATCTGCATGAGCAACTATTACTTTATCTACTATATCTAAACACACCACAAAGTTACGAATTTTCGCACACATTTTCGCCGCGTTAATGGTATTTGATATCGATATTGTTTTGAAATCAAATCAGTCTCATCGAAATCCATTCCGAGTATGAAACGATAAATGTGCCCAATGATTTCTATACGGTAGGATTCGTCTAAGCGAACAAAAGTATGACGACTTCTCTGTGAAATACGGCTATAGTCGACGTGTCAGTTATTAAAACGTCTAATAATACGAATAAGAACGTATTTCGTGTCTTCGACAAACATGTTCTGTCGACAAATCGATTTGCTCTAATGTATGCTAGTTACGTTCCTTCTACGATACTTAGAATTAGGACAGACTACTACTCGAAACACGCACGTGGTCCTGTTACGGTTACTGCAGTTAATTCTGTCGATTCGATATATGTATGTCTGTATGTATGTATACAGTCTGTATGTATGTATATAGTATGTATGATGTAGCTTCGATCTATGAATTTCCACTGCCATACGTTACTTAGTGTTATCTCGATTACCAGGGATTCAAATCGATTACTAACAATTTGTAGCCACCGGTAGATACACATATACGCACTTAATCTCGCAAACCAGAATTCATATACATGTATATCTACGTTTAATTCGCATCTAGATTTGCGCTACAAACTTGAAATAAATCACTGTCACTTTGAAGAATCGGGTGTCTTGCTTTTCGAAAAAAAGCAAAAGCAAAACTAACCTATCTCTTAAAGATTTAGATTAAACTGGAATTTGATAACCGACAGTTTAACGTTTTCTTTCTTTCCTTTTTTTTTTTTTTTTTTTTTTTTTTTTTTTTTTTTTTTTGTAATGATCGATTATGCATTTCGATGGATAAAATCGAATAAAATAAAATGTTTCAATTTTCTAAAAAGAGCAACTAAGGACGATCTCTCGAAAATATAAGAGAAAAATAGGAGTCTTGGTATTTATGAAAAAAACTCGATCCAAATCGACATGACGCCGCCTCAAATAGAGCAAAAGTATTTCGGATCATATAAAATATAAGGTACCGTTAAAGGTTAAACAAAGTAATCGGTATGAAATAATTCTGATAATAGTATGTTTGATGGCGAGTACGTCAAAAAGTATGCAAGTACTAATGAAATTATTCGGATATAACGATGGTTCTATCGATGTACATACTCGTCTTCGGTCATTTTCGGAGGCCGAAAACAGCGTTACAGGAAAGCTGGAGCGACGAGGAAACGATGGAAATGGTGGAACGTGCGAATGCCTGTAAGAATGGTATAGAATGCGGTTTTTTGAGTCGATTAGAAGACGAAGAAGGAACACGGGGGAAAAAAGAGCTATGCCGTGTGTCTCTTTTCTTTCGTTCTTATAATATCGTATTTTATTTCGTTAAATGTTACTTCGCCTTTACGTAAAACGACATTTCTGATCCATCATAGGAGATTCTATCCTACATGCATTGTGAAAGAATAGGAAAAAAGAAGATTGATATTCCGTGTCAGAATATGTTAGAAACGGGCAAAGTAAAATATTTTAAAAGTTTTAAAAAATGTAAACGTTGGAAAGGTCAGACGCAGATGGGAGAATCTATCGAAGCGCGGAAAGCATTGATTACGAGAACAGAGAACAATGTACTAGATTAAAGCGCGATAATGCGGAATAGATTGAAAAAAAGAAGCTTAAAGGTATGGAGTGCAAATCAAGTGGAAATGAGACGAGAATGAATTCATATATGATAATTCTAGAAAATGAGAAACGGTATAAAAGTTAAACTGAAGTGGATGAAAAATATGGGCAGGTCAGCTTTCTGCTGATAACAGCAAGAACTTAAGCCGGAGATTAACAGATAACGATTGTGACCTCTTAGTTTTGAAAAGAATTTATATCATATTGAATATTTCTTACGTGCAAGTAAGAGTACGGGTGATATAGAAAAAGTTGTGAACGTTTCTTACTAAACAGGTGATTTTTCAAATAAATGAAAAACTATATCCCTTTTAAATCTTTTTTTCTAATTCTAATTTCTCTAATTTTCCTCGTACATATTTACATGTATTCGTATACATATACGATATACACATGTACGTACTACAAGATGATTTGAAAAGTCTGTTCGTTCTGTAAACAAATGCGTTTAAATTTGTTCATCGGTATCGTTATCTTCGCTATCCTTTTTATTATTTGTACAATTATCGATAATTCTTAAACGATGATTACTTAAAAACGATTTCTATCGATTTCTACGAGATACAATGCATCGCCGCGACTGTGAACGTTTTGCGACAGAATCATTTCCTACTCTTCTAGGAGAAATTCAAATGTACCAGTAAATTGTTTTTACAATATATCCGAGTGTATAAACGGCAGTATGCATTTACTTCTCCATGCTTTTCAAATGCTTTATTCGTACGATGTAAATAAGGATTTGATGACCGGTGTAAAATACGTTACGATTTGAACACAATGTTGCAACAAAAGTTTTAATGTAACATGTGACGAGTTAGATTAAAAGACAAGATATTCCACAACCGCGAAAGATATTATTAAATTCAACGCTGTATGCGCTAGGTACTCGATTCTGACTAAATTCTTCTCTAATCTTTTATTTTTACAATACAATTTTTTCATAGTACGTCGAATTACTTAAACGAATTAATTCAATTCGCACTATTTTACTCGTATACCCAATCGATCCAGTCAATCGTCATTATTTCATCAAGATTGTATCGTAGTAAGATTAAGATAATCCTCCTGTCCTAAACTAATCAATGATTGACCCGTACAAGTTGTTCAATACTTGTCCGTATGAAATAACAAACTGCATCACGTAATGTATTAAAAATAATATGACTCCATATATGTGATCTTTAGCTGACTTTAATACATCCAATCTTTAATCTCATAATGCTTTCTTTGCTCTTTACATACGTATGCATGTGCATACCTGTAAAAGCATTCTTTTTACACGGTTTATTTTTTGAAATATTTGCAACGATAGGTCGAGATAGGTGAACCTGTATAGTAGAAACAGTTTTTAATGTTCAATCGATGTAAATAATGGTTATATAATATAGAAACACATCAACGAGGTCAAAATGTACTCTTCTCGCTTTGCTAGTTCTACCTATCGATAATTAGTGTAAAATATTTGAAAGAGTTAAAAATATATTCTTTGTATCGTAGCGATTCATGTATTTAGTAATTACACGATGTTGTAAAGAGTTAAGATTTTTTATTAGAACGACGTTTAATAAAAAATATTTGATTGCTTTGGGTGCACACCGTTTAATTCCAATTATTTCAGACAATCGAAACGCCGTTGAAACTCGACTGCAACATTACACGTTTAATTTTCTATTAATGTTTCTTAAACATTGCGCGGTGGCATCAACGATGCTCTTGAAATTCAAGTTTATATCTGTAAACGTTACTCATCTGCCTCTACTTTCCTTGTAACTAGCTTCCCTTGTTTCGCTGCAAATTAATGCAAATATTATTCGACGAACTAATCAACGTTTCCTTTGTCTTTGCGTATTTTTCTGAAGTCACTTCCGAGATCTAGACATATTGTTGCAATAAAATTTCGCGTTACAAACTGCCGCAGTGCAGGACGTTAACCAACGAATTTCCGCGTTGTCGGCACTCATTGCGCCCGGAAAAATTACACAGGAAAGTGGCAACCGTTTTATTACACAAGCGTAGCAATTCCAGCCGCTAAACTATTTTTCTACGCAACTACATCACTGTGTCCTTTACGCTTTACGAGTGACTTGGCTGTTACAGATCGTTTGCACATGCATACGTTTGCCCCGTGAAAACGTTACGTGACATATACCATGCATCGAAGAAACCAATTTACAGACAACCATGTTGTATATTCAAACGATAAGAACCATTTCTATTGTAATTGCGAGTAAAGTACGTATATCGATATTAAAATGATCTCTTTTCTTGTGCACACAGCCTATGTATTTTACTCGCTAAATACGTATAAATATATGTAATAAATAAAAGAAGAAGACAAGTTTTCATGTATCTTTGCCAAATTTTCACAACACGATACGAGTAAGAGAAAAATTGTTATGAAAAAGCACAAGAAGATAATCCGAATGAGAATACAAAAACTTTTGAAATAACAAAACATTTATAAATACAAAAACAAAACATATAAAACACAATAACAAAAATACAAAAACATTTGAAAAACTTTTAGTTGTTGGCCATTATTTTTCTAGCTTACAATTAGAAACGGAAGGGAGTAGCGCCTGTTTAGAATTTGTAATATGCAAAGCAACTTGTGTTTCCGGTAATATAAATAAGTCTAATGGAAAAGGTTAAAGTATGGAAAAGAAGGTAAACCGATCGAGTAAAAGGAACAAAAAATATATTCTGCCTCTCTCGATTTTATGTAAAGCACAGTTCAATTACTCGATAGACCCTCGTTTCGTTAATCTTTTCCTTCTTTCGTTCCTCAGTTTCCAGTTGGTTCGTCTGCTTGATGGCAGTTCTCTTTCGTCTTTCTCGCAACGGCGAAGACAAACTCATTCTATTCGTTGGCCTCGTGAGAAACCCTCCTTGCAGTAAAGCTCGACAACTTTTCGCTTCAGCATTGCAAATTGTTTGGCACGAGTTCTGTCGGAGGCTACTTACCGAGTTCTCTCTCTCTCTCTCTCTCTCTCTCCCCCTATACCCTTACCCTATCCTAGACGCGGTTACTTCAGCATTGGACTATCGTGTTTCAATTTATTCCTTTCTTCTCGACACAATCGCACCCGCTTTCATCGACAAAAGTTTCACTCGTTCGTTTTTCCAAGATGTCGTGACGGTAACTCTTTTGTGGTTGTATTTGTTAAAGAAATTAAAGGTTTCGATCCCGAACGATACAATCGGTAACGATCGACCACGCGCGAACGTATATACCGCAGCTAAACCCGTCTTATTTTATCAACACTTATTTTATAGTAATTGATCCAATCTACCAATTTCCAGTATCTCGACGTTATCGAACATTCAAATCTACGATAATGTCGTCTCATTTACGAATCGGATAGATTGTCTGTGTCAATTCGTTGTCAGTGTTCGTTAAATATCTTGCACGTGTTCTTTTCCATTCGTCGGATATCTTTGGCTTTGTCAGCTAAACGTTGTTCGCATATTATATAGATAGAAATTATTCGATTTACATACAAACATTCGATTAAACACGCAATTACATAGTTCACTACTAGTAAATATATTATAATACATTTGAATGAAAATATAAAACTATTTACAGATATCGTATTAAACGATCCTTAATTAAGAAGGGCAAGTAGTTGCGTGGATGCTTCTGGAGAGAGGAATGATCGACGCGCGAACAAAAACCGATAGTTATTGGGTCTTGTAGTACGCGTGGCCAGAGTTTCACTATTAATCAGCCATTTCTCTAGTAACTTTCCGACGACAACTACATGGTTTTCCAAAGTGCAAACAATTTTAATCGATGAACTTTGCTTTCACGTTCGATCCAATTAGTTTGCACAAAGGAATTTTATTGTAATCAGAACGCGACGAAAACGAATCTTGTTCAGTCAACTGCGAAATCATTTTGAATTAGAAAATACGATTGAACAATTTTATCCTTAATAGTCTTGTGGAATTGAATTTCGATTATTTAACGATTTAATTAGCACAGAATATGCTGGAATGTCTTGTGCGTTAAAAAGAAATTAATATCATTTAGTACCGCAACAGAAGTCGTGGAAATAAAACGCTTAAAAGTATAACACTTAAATTTCATATACACACGTATATACCTTTTGTATAAATGAACATCTAATAAATACACACACACACACACTCGCGCGCGCGCGTTATTTATTGAATACACATATAAGTATATAGTGTATAAAGAACTTATTTTTTATTAAAAGTTTAACATCCTAATAAGACGGAACATAATAACGTATTTGAACTTTTGAATCGCAGTTACGTGTTTTGTGTTTAAGCAGTGCCCCTCTGATGCTAGTTCTACCGATAAAACATAATATACTTGTTCTACATGATATTGCGAGGTAAAGAATGGAGCGATTCGGTCAGACCACCCATGGAACCATCTCTGAATATCAGTGCAATTAGCTTGCCCATGGCATTCACGTAGCACACCCATAAGCTGCTATGCAGGTCAGCCTGTACATTTATCGTTATTACAGTGCTTCATACTATACGTTATTGCACTTTTCGTTAAATTATAATTGGAATGTGTTCAACGCAATCGGTTACATATATATTCTTATATTTACAACGTTCTCATAATATACAGCTGGATATAGTTTAAACGTTTCGGAGTTGTTATCGGAGCCTGTGACAATAGACAACGTATTTATATTTACGATGTCACGAACGCTGGAAAGTTCCACATGAAACGAAAATTGTCACTTTTCAGTGATAGCTTTCAAACATGTACGTACCTACTTGATACGCGTATTGGGTTGTAACCTGTAAAACGTTTGATTTGGAACAAATATTATTTCACCGAATGCCAAAGAAGAGGCGTAAAGAAAGAAAATGATGAAAGAATGAAAATTGCGCAGCAAGCAGAAAATTCTTAGGTTTAAGAACGATATGTAAAATGATAATGTTGATAAAGACAAGTCTCAGAAAATTGCAATTGAAACGCACAACGAAATCGGATATGTCATAGGTTATCACTTCATAGCAATCTTAATATGTGAATATACTATGCATGAGAAAACTGACTAACGATGTTAATGAAAAAACGATGAAATCCTCGGAAATCTGTGACGTGAGAAAGCCAAGAGCGATCACGTACTTACATACGGATACAGATATATCCGTTGAATCAATACTGTTCTCCACTTGCTATTTAGCCTTCTTTCTCTTCCAATTGAAAGCAATTCTTCGTATAATTTTAACTTCAAAGTAAGTAGAGAGCTGGAACGGGAAGGGGAGCGGGCTATTTTAATATCTACCGATCGTTTCCTAGTCGATCGGAGCCGATAAAATTGATTTTAGAGATGCAACGTTCTCTACAATTTTAGGCAAGCTGGTATTGTTGCAAGTAGAAGAACAAGCAGCTTCTTTCGAGTTGAATTCTCCCTTTGCATGGTTCGTTTCGCTACTCGGCCGGTTCCACTTTGTTTTCTCACAGTCCGCAGCGTTCGCCAATGCGCGGAGAAAAGTTGAACAAAAATCGAAGGCTTTTCTTGCTAATTAAAGAACGATGTAAACGGTCAAGTGGCTTTTATGGAAGGAAAACGAGAGCATAGCGGAGGCCTGAAGTTTCGCGGCAGTTCGCGTCAGGCAGAATCTATCATGTACAGGTACAGCGACCTCAAGTATGCAACTAATTAAATTCCGTATGTACGTATGTCGTGTGTCGTACTTAGGTAAAACGTGTACTGGCGCAGTAGCTGCATGCACTGCACACTCAACGAGAACTTGTTCGGAACAGCGGTCGCGAGTCATTCGTTTGCACGGTAACTAGCTTCGTCGTTTCTCATACCAGTGAGCCACCCTCTCTTCCTCTCTTCCTCTCTTCCTCTCTTTCTCTTTTCCCTCTACCGTCTTTGCTGACACAATTTCCTCTATGTTTACATATGCAGAAAACGCGTTCAAGATCAACCAGAAACGTACGTTGTTTTGCTTCTTCAAGTTCTCGATCGATTCAAACGTCAATTATATCTGCATGCGCATGCATCGGTTGCTTCGTTTCCGAGATCCGTGTAATGCCATTTACTTCACGTACAATACGTCTTATCGCGAACAAATCTTTTCGTTTCATTTTTTTTTTTCCTTTTGTTTATTCGTCCGTCTACCTATACGATAATATACATACATATGTATTATTGTATGCGACGAATATCCGTCGAATTGGCTAAATCGTTTGAACAAGTAAACGGTTAAACCGTCGCACCAGCGTTTTTAGAAAAACACGCTTAATCATTAATCACGTACAGAGAAACGTTCTATAATAAGTGTGCCAATTGGACGGACCGTAAAACTTTCTAGCGGGATTGAATTAGTAGCCACTTTTCAAAGCAACGGCGTGTATAATTATCCAAATATAATGATAAATATTGAAAAGTATAATGGGGATGGATATAAACCGCGGAACATTTATTAACATCGATATACGCGGTACAGGGATGCGTTGCACCGAGAACGAAAATTTTGTTCGATGGTTGGGCCGACTTGTCGTTATCTCCATTACGTATTTCTCGTAACTACCTCCGCACTTCGTACTCCGTACAACTCTAGTAGGCGTCACTGTCCATTGTATCTATTTATCTGGTTATTAATTTCACGCCGATGTAGAATTCCTGTTATTGACCTCTCCTCGTATTCTGAGCACATTCGGCGCCAGATCCAACTCACGGTCAGAATGCAAACCAGTATCGTAAATCTTTTACTTCGATCGACTTGAATTCTTTTAACATTTCTTACGACGCGTTCTTGGCAAGCTATATTTTAATCAGCACATTACCGTTTTACCGAAACTATCCGTATTAAATTAATCCTTTATGGTAGTACATTTAAAACTTGTATCGAATTTTCGTCGTTCTCGATAGTCGTAGATGGTTATCGTGCACTTTCTCCGAAGCATAATTCAGCGAAGAAACGCAAAAGGATATTTACGACAGCCTGGAGAAGCAGGTCGATTGCAAATTATCTACGAAACATTTCAAGTAGCATACTTAAATCTTGATTTAGCGTTCTTTCGAGTTTCGAATTTCCTAGAGTTTCAAGATCATCCAGATTAATCTAGGATCTATTAAAACAATCCTCCAACAATACATAGTTGGATGAAATTCACCTCTCGAACCATCGTTCAAAATTATCTGTTGATAAATTATTTGCTGTATAGAATAGCGAGTTGAAATTAAGAACCACTCGGTAACATCATATATATATATCCATTCGTTCGTTATCTCTTGCCATTCAAACTTATCATATTAAGTATTAAATTAAAGAATCGCAAAAGTTCGCCTATCATGCTGCTTAACGACGAGCAGCACGAGCAGCGTGATTTATAATCTAAAGAAGAAAACGCGAATGCCTGTGAGAGGTCCGATCGGAATGCCGATCCAAGTGTACCTTGGTGCGATTTTCCAGGATCCCTAAAGACCGATAGACGATAGATACTTCATCACTCGAAGCAGTACGAAAACGCGTTTCATAAATATCGTTATTGGTGCGCAGTAATTCGAATGTCGTACGCAGAAGTCGTACGTTTCCTTTCTGTACAGCCATTTCCGTTGCAGCAGCAGCAACAGCAGCAGCAGCGGCAGCGGCAGCGGCAGCGGCAGCAGCAGCAGCAGCAGAAGCTCTTTCTTTCTCCATTTTTCTCGTATTCGCTCGTTTGCTTCTCCAATCTTTTCCTGTCCCATTCGCTTAACCCCCGCCATCTCTTTTGCCTTATTTCATATCCTCGGCCCTTCCGTGCTTTTTCCTCGAGCTTCCGCTCTTTTCACCGTTCCCTTTTCGTCTCTTTCTCCAACTCCGAAAATTGCACAGTCCTTTCGTTCTATGGGTACTCATTTTTCGAGAACGATCGAGCGAAACAAGCTTCGAAATATGACTACTTTTGCGCAAGTTTCCTCTTCCGATGGAATTCTCAACCTACTAGCTGAGATAAAATGCCACATTAAATCGGACATCTTAAATATTAAATATTAAAACGTGGACCAGACGTTTTCTTTTTACAAATTCACTAACTAAACGTACGTAAGAGGAACGTATCCGGAAAAATTGTGTCAAGATCGTTGAAAGAGAAAATCGTAAACAACTTTATACGTTTGTACGCGACGCACATTTAGCCCGTGAACATTACCTATTTCCTTATTTTAGTACATTACTAAAACAATAAGCGTTCCGAGCTATCATAAACTTAATATTCCTTTCAACCATCAATGTAATATATTTATTACTACGTCTATCGTCAGATTCGACTTTCGACTTCCGATGCGTAACACGAATAATAAAATAATAGAATTATACGTAGATAGTAGTAACGTAGGAAAAGCTTTGCCGCTTTAACCCCTTAACCTACAACTACGGGCACAGACCGTAGTATTAGATGATCGTTTTCGGCCCAAAATTCTCGAACGTAAATCGTAGGTTAAAGGGTTAATCAGTCCGAAGATATGGTAGGAAAACAGGATTGTAGAATAAGCATTATAATCGTGTACGTAAACGATCGTGTTTCCTCGGTTAAAGTTTCATCGATGATAAATAGTAAACGTATATTTCACGAATTTCGTATCTTGGTATATTTGATTATTATTTGTTACTCGTTTCTTCAGTCATGTCTGATCTGATCTTTTGCATACTTGGAAAATGGTTGAACCGAATGGAGCGATGGTACTAGAAGTTTTCCGGTGGTTGAGGAACCAGGGTGTAAATGATCGTCTTCACATACGGAACGCATATCGGCGTCAGCTGTAAATTCGATGGAAGAGGGTGGTAGCAAGAAATGGGCAGACAGATAGAACGATAGATAGAGAGACAGAGAAAGAGAGAGAGGTACCCAGGATGCTAAGAGAGGGCGAAAGAAAAGGAAATCTGTTCGTAATGGCGAATTGGTTATCGGTGGTGGGAGTTTGGTCACAGTACGATCGTATATATAAAATCTGTAAAGGAGGTCGAACGTTCCTTTTGGCTGTGATCATCGCGGCAGCTCGCATTACGTTTTTCTACCGAGATCGATTCGGTGTTTAAAAGTCGTCTCGGTTTATCGTCCTCGCTGTAGCTCTTCCTTTGTGATCCACGATGAATCGAAAACGCGAAGAAACGTATGAAATCGCCGGGCACGAACAAAATAGAACACATAATTTTCTCGTTTCTCTTTCATGGAAATGATTATATTATATTAGATTTTATATTATAAATGTCAATGATATATAAATGTCAACGTACCCTCTGCCCTTTTTATCAATATGAATCGACAGCCTCGGTGTTACTGGCGGCCCACCCACCGATTTTCCGTTTGCTTCCCTGCATCAAGGATAACTTCCTGCTTGTGTATATGATCTTCCTTCGATAGGCGGGGAATTGTGAAACCGCAATGCACAGAGGAAGATGCATGCATACCAAGAATGCAGCTCAGTGTACAGAGATTCGTGCGGAAAGCCACGAAAACGGGTGAAAGCTTTCGGAGTGGAACGCGATGTTTGTCGTCAAAGACCAAGTCTTCTCTTTCTCCAGCGTTTCCCTCCTCCTTTCTAATGTACGAGACGATTCATAGAGATAGGGAGCGCAACAAAAGCATCGGGATTCTTCAGCTTTTCGAAAGAGCAGAAATATTTTAACATGGAGAATCGTAAATGTTGCGAATCCTTTCTTCGCAACTTATCTGCTTCGAGTTTCTAGTTGTGTTGCACGAGAAAACTTTGTTCGCTGTTATTAATCAGCTTTGTATAAATTTATCTTCCAATATCCTTTCTTATCGTTCTCGCTGAATACGAAACTATTTCGCTACACGGTTATTTCCTTCAACATACTCTTTTACTCTATTTACAAACAGTGTATCGCATTAACTAAGAATTAAGAAAGAATTACCCATGTTAGATTCACGTGAAATATCCTTAATATATATAATGGTTAATCTCGTTAGTAACTATACTCGTTAGTTGCAATTAGTAACATCAAACGGGACAGTTTATTCTATCGATTAATGTCTATCAACCTTGTACGTCTTAAAACAAGGTATTTGATTCGTAAAAATATAAGACGAAGAAATGTAAGAAATTACGTATCATATGCAGGCTGTTCACGCTATTAGTGCCCGGCTGTTTTCTCGTAAACGACAGGTATGATAGAGGAAAAAATGAAAAAGGAACGAGATGAATGGTTCAAAGTCTCAAAGAGAACTAGATGTTTAGGATAATACTTTTTTCTTTTTAAGTGAAAAAATGCACGTGCCTCCTGCAGTTGTACTATCTTTTTTAAAGGAAATCTTCCTTCTCTTTGCATACTGACTGATAATGTGTACTTGTTATGCGATGGATTGGCCGATGTTGTTAGACAGTACGTTCTTCAAAGCTCCAAGGCGTTTGATCTTTTACAATTTGGCTGTTACGTTTTCAGCAACAGTTCGGACTGTTGTCGGAGCCACAGTAACAGCGTTGCAACAGTAGAGACTAGAGAGTAGAGGGTAGGGAGTAGAGAGAAGGTGATGCGCATGTATCGATAAAATGCGATACATATTTTCTTGTTCGTTATAAAATATGATTTACGCATAAAGATGAATTACACGCTAATTGTTTTCAAAGCTATCCAGGTTATTTGGAATAGTTTCGAAAGTACAGATACATTTTAAAGTTGGATCATTGTTTTACCGTATCGTTTTCATGTAATTACTTAATCTGCATTTGTCTGATATCAAATTCGTTATCGATAATTTGTTCTGAACCATATGTAGCGTGGCAAAAGTAACGAAATACCGAAAGCTAATCGATAGTTGTATTTAATTGACAGCAATATCAGATTTTGATCAACGAAGAAAAGGAACGCTTCTTATTCACTGACGAAGTTTGCACGCTTTATTCAAAGCGAGTAAGCGAGTCAGAGAGCAGGAGACTTCATGTGTCAATAGGCACGTGCATTATTCACATAGTGAAACGAGGATGCTTCGACCTGGGAAGCGAGTTCGATGCTTAGCGTCTCTTATTCCGCACGCGGATCGCAACTATGTAGTTCGCCCTCGAACACTCGAGTCATCGTTTGAAGTCTGCGTTCGCTTTGTGGTCGCTATTTAACAATTACGAAAACTCTAGCAAATATTTAACAACCGTGATTGCTGTTTGATTCTAAATTCAGAATCTAGAAATGTTAATAGTCGATCTTAAATTTTAAGTTAATTACTCCATAGGTATTCTAACTAATTACCGGTCTTAATTACAATCAGCATAGTAATATGTGATACCTATCGGCTCTATTTATGAAATTCCCTATTGGAAACGCTTTCTAATTATTAATTATATTATCCTATTACACTTACAGTTTATTGTTCCTTCGGCTGTCAACATTATATAATAATACACCATGCTTCGCTACCTCTATATCGCAACATATCCAATTATTTTAATTATTATTATTTTCTATAGTAACGACTATTTATCGATTAACTATGTCGATATCTTTCCCACCTATTGTTAATTGTCTTTTAAAAACAATAATGTTAATACATAGTACAGGCATAATACAGAGAGACGTAATAGAAATCTCGAAATTTTGGTTAATATTTGGCAAGTATAAACCTAAAGTGCAACACGTAATAATAAATGGATTTAGATTATATTTTCACTAATTCTTAGTCGGCAGATTGTGTTTTCTGGTAAATTTTACACAAGTGGGATATACGACATAGCAGTATATGAAAGTAGTAAAAGGGAAGCAAGTACAGCAGACACACCCTTGATCCTCTACTTCTACAACTTTGCTTGACAGTCAGAACCACAAATTCTAACAGATATCTAATTTCCAGTGGAGAAACCTTCTAATCTTGATTAAGTAGATGTTTTGCTTACAATTAGTAAACTTTCCTTGAATGCAATACATACCTAGGTAGTACAAATGTTCGTCCCCTGCTTCGTTTTTAGTTTGCTCGACAGCTTCGACTTTCAGTTTTCGGTTTACATATTTAGATAATCGATGATCGTTGCGAAATTAATTTCTGTTTGTGTGACACACGCCTCTGAAACGTAATATAATTCAGATTTAAATTACATTACATTATTTTAGAAATGTTGAACACTGAAAAGCTTGAAAATTAATACGGAGTAATGAATAACAAAATGAGAAACTAACAAGCGTTGGATTAATTTAAACATAGGAGAATGTAATATTTTTTCATTCTAGTTTAACGTTTAATTTGACATGGATTTTTCCTAAAAAGTTTAATAAATTAAAAGTTAATCGATTATATGGATATCTTTCTTTCTCTTAATTAAATATTGCACTATATAAATAACGGATTAATTTATACGTTCAAATTTGTAACGCGTAAATATTTGTACGAGAGAAACGAAACGTCATATGCTGTGTGTATATGTATTTACCGTATCAAAATAAAAGAAACGTATTCGTTTCCTTGTCCAAATGCCCGAAATGTTATACGAATGAATGTTTGTGTCGGAAATAATAAAGAAGAAATTAAAAGTTAAATAACGTCTTCGTTGAAAATTACGAGCGTCGCGTCGTCGCGCCATTTGTTATTAATTCGCTTCGCGTAATTACATTTGTCTTGCGAATAAATAAAAGATACTTGCTCGTTCTATACCGCTAGCTCTGGCATTCTTTTATTTTTCTTCTTTTAAGTCTGCTTAACTCTTTGTACACATATTCACCGCCTAAATTACATCTTTGCCATTGTTTTAACGTAAAAAGAAAAAAGAAAAAGAAAAAAAAAACGCACAAGTGCACAGAAGAAACCTATGAAACTTCATTTCATGACCTGTCAAGCGTTTCTCTTATCTCCGTTCCATATATTTGAATCGCGTAAGATTAAAAACGTTATCATCGTTACACTGTGAACCCACTGTTTCTAGAATTTTGTAACATCGGCTAATCTATGGAGTCTATGGAGAATTTAGCACGCGTTATTCACACATCTTATTCAACATTCAAACTGTTTCTTTCACTATGTTTGTGCCCGTACGCGTATATACAGCGTTTGAACGGATAACACTGTACTTTGTTATCCGATCAATTAGCCTTAGGTAACTTGTTCACGTAGCAATATTTTAAATACTTTTCATCGCTTCTCAACGTACGAAATCATATTTTCCCATAATATATGCAATGTTTGCGTTTATTTATTCGCATCGCTCGATCATAAATATTTATTAAATTTATACGGAATTGATATTTTTCATAACTTTATTATTTCCATCGACCTTATTGGCAACTATAGTTTTCTATACTTTACTAGTAGAGTACTATCGTATTTTCTACGGATTATAATGAAAATTTCTACGGCTCGGCAAACATACGTATTAAACGGATAGCGTGCAGAGATTGGATGAAACTTGAAAAACAACAGATATTTCTCTTCCCTTTTTTAAAAAAGTTTTATCTCATTGTGGACGGAGCCACAGGTGCTACACACAGCGTATACATATGTATTACCCTCATATTTAAATGAAATTATTTCAATGAAATATATCAGCATGCGACGAGAAAAGTGAAATGTTTTCTTTGTTTGATCTTTACCATTGTTTGTTCATAGAAACTTTGAAGCTTTACACGTCTGAATAAACATTACATTTTTGTAAGTAGTGGATGCAAGCTAACAAGTGTATAAATATCGGGCTCTAATTAGCGCATCACTAATAAAATAATGATGCTCGTTTAAATGTGTACACATACATCTATATCCTGATAATGATAACACATTCATAAACACATTGAGGTAAAAGATTTTATTCTATTTACTTTTTAGTGTCTTATTAATATTCGAATTGGTCGTTATATACAAAAGTTGCAGGCCAATTAGCCCTATATCATGTTTCGATGTGCTTTGATGCGCACTCTATTTGCCAATTATACTATCATTATGCTTGCATTTATAATCACACGTGCCTTTAAGTATGTTTTATATATTACAATTTTTAACTGTCAAGTATCAAGATTCGTGTCTACTATTATTCGACAGATGTAGTAATATGTAATGATATATGCGACATATGTAATAACATAAATAATCCAATTGCTAAAGAATTCGCGTGTCTCAACGGCACGCATCAAAATCGTATGGTGCAAAGTTGAAACCGTAAACGTTCTTATAACTTCAGCTTTTAGCAGCATTGAATTTCAAATGAAATTTTAGCAATATCACGCCCACGCAGTTTAGATTAACGCTACATTGCACAAGCCGTATCTAAAACACGATTAGTATTGAAATTTGTAAGTTGCAGAACCATTCGAATGCGTTGAATAAGCGCATTGAATAAAACATTACCGTTTTTCTTACATCGCATAACATAAATAATAAATGTATAAACGCGAATAAAGTGACCAGAAGCGTACAGAGGATTTACAGAGGATTTACAGAGGATTTACAGAGTATTTACAGAGGATACGTGCATATAATTGGTCCTACCTAACAATGTAATTCGCTTTCGTCCTAGTGCCAATGCAGGTTTTCCTTTCGGTCCCAATCGTTTAATAATCCCCCATGTCCTGACTATATACGATCAGGGTTTCTAACAATAAGATTAGTTTCAATCTCGACTTGACGAGCAATTTGACCGCCATGCGACGGACAGTCTATATAGGTACGTAGGCAGATACTTGGATGATACACGGAATACTTAAACGGAATACTTTCCACGGATAAAGACAGTGTCGTTTCTAACGTGTCTTTTGTTATCTAACCGTTCTTGAATTAAAATCGATTATAATTCGTCGACTTTGCCGCCGCATATATCTCTTGATTTCAAAGATAGATAGATCGATGATTTATATTTGTATCTGTTCGTATAAACCTGCTGTTACGCAGCCATACGAGAATGAAGGAAATTTCGTAATATGTTTCGAGATTGAGGAAATCGTTGTTTCAGGACGTCGTGTCAGTCTCGTCACGACCGTTACGCGAGCAACATCTACTTTCGTTTCATAATACGTATGTAAATCGATAACTTTCTGCCGTTTACTAGCAGTTACTTGTGTGTTATTCATTCACTCGCCAATATCCCTTGCTATTGCTGTATAATATTTTTTCATTGACATCCAAGATCCAAGTAGTCCATATAAATATTACAATGAAAGAAACGCGCTTCAGTATAAACCGAAGAACGATTGCAATTCCGTGCGAAAAAACGGTGAAATATTGTGCGTTTCTTCGACAAAGGTCTCAGTTACGAAATACAGAATTTTACAGTAAAAAGTTACACGTTATTGTTCGATGTAAAAGTGGGTAACCAGAAATACTTTGAATTTGTGGTCTGGCACGAATTCAAGTCGCAGTTTAACCGATACGTTCGATAAAAAAAAAAAAAAAAAAAAGAAGAAAAAAAGAAAAAAAAAATGAAAAGTACTTCCATGAAATACGTAACAAGTTGAATATGGAATGTTGAAAGACCGCCTTCCAAATTATATCTTGAAATTATCAGAGATAACTCGAATCGATTGATTTCCGTTCGATTATGACTTTGCAAAAAAGAAATATTGCAAAAAAGGAAAAGGAAAAATAAAACGAGCCCTGAACGCGGAGAATTGTGGATACCTGACTAGAATTTATGAAAACGATACCATAAACCAAGCCAACCAGGCGTCTTTCATCGATAAAACAGTTGCAGCACGGACATCGATCATTTTTTTAAGTGGAACAGCGTATTAACGTTTTGTTAAGTAGATAGTCGTTATCGATCCTAATAATATGTACTCAAAAGCTTTCGTTTTACTCTGCATAGTTTAACGCTTACAACGAAGAATTTTCGAGCAACTTGCGAGGAACATCGGAACATATGCGAACATATACGCGCTTAATGTACGCTTATAATTCATTTTACCAAACGTTCAAAATACCGCCCATGCACTTGCACACATTTATTCAATTTATTTATTCTTCGCGTTTTGAACATTTTCACTTGCAAAAAGGCACGCAAAATTTGCATTTCTAACAAAAATTTTATAAACAGGGCGTTATACGTATATACATATACATAGCCTCCGTGTGTAGGCGGTATGCGTTATTCTTCCTTGTTCGTACCCATACAATATACCAATAAAGTGTGGTCGGAAAAGGCTGGGACACCCTGTATAGAAGCACATTTATAGCAACTCTTTTAATCTGCATGAAGGCAACTTGTTCTTTGCTTTTTAAAATGGCAAACAGAAGTGTATATATTATACGCTGTATATATTGCAGCTTGTATGTGTGCGACGAAACTTTACAGTTACGACATATTACATGAATATTTCATCTGAACGGTTTAATCGATATGAAAATATAGTTACGTAAAGGAAAATTTAAGCCCTTATTCGGTATGGATAAAAGCGAATCCTTATCGGTAAAAACAAAAAGAAGCGATACTGCATGTATCTTTCAAATACGAAGAAAACTCATCCGATAACATATAGAACATTTAGTGCAATAGCGATGCAAACGATGTTTTCTGTTCAGTCTATACTGGCATTACATAGGTTAACTGCAACTCAAGACAATATCTCCGTGTTGCTATAAAAGTGAAAAAAAAAAAAAAGAAAAAGAAAGAAACAGTATGTATTTCAATAGCTTATTTCAGATATTTCCGGTTTTAGTGCAAATTACCAAGTTACAAGATCCAGGCCACCGACGAACTTACAAATAGCATACTCGAACTCGAACTCGAACATCGGTTGAACGAGCATCGACTCAACGAGTACAAAATTCTTACAAGCTTTCTCTTCGTACTTTATAATCATAATTGAAAGTAAGCGACAAAAATAACAGACACAATTAGGTTAACACTAGAATGATTTTCAAAATTTCCAATCTTGACAAAACAGCTCGAGTATGAGAGGAACGAAGACTTTTGCCTGACTTTTTTCTTGATCAAAACATCAACACGCGTATGCAAAGAAGATTAAGCAATGATAGTAAATTGAGAAGCTAAAATATGGAAAATATATTCTACTACTTTAAAGAATTGGATGCGAAACGTTTGAACGTTCAGGCGAGAATCATTCTAACATTCAAATCGTTAGTGTAATAACACGATGACATAAACGTCGTTATAAATATAATATAAACTGTGCTACGTTTATACATTGTTATGTTTATATATTGTACATGTATGTCCTGCCAATTCACGCATACATGTATGTAAAATGTATATATTATTTATATTATGTATATTATGAGTTTAAATGATAATATTATAGAATCGAAAGACAAAGTTGAAAAACATTTAATAAATCGATACTGCATTGGCGTATATTATCTTCGTCTGTTACAAATGGTTTTTCACGATGAAAGATTTAATCGATAAAAAAATCAAGTTGAGCAAGTCGGTCAAAGCCTATCGAGTTCATATCCAATTCGAAAGTTACGAGATGTATTTTTTATCTTATCGATCGGTTATTACCTTGTTTGTACTGTATTCGTTAAATGAGAAACCGAGAGCTAAACAAACGATGATATTGATATAACGTATGTAAACAACGAAATGCAAATAAATGCAGCAACTACGACTCCTCGCATATTCATTCATAGGAATTGAAGCCGCAGGGTAGACCGCTTCGCATAATGTTGAGTTACAAACTGGTTTCCTATTTCCTACGGCGAGAAATTATAAATGTTTCGATACGGCTCGCGGCCGACTGTATCACCGTATAATTAAGCTATTTCTATGTAATACAGGGCCATAAGACGTATTATCGTTTTCTGATTCATCTTTCTACATATAATAGGTATCGACGAACATAGGTATCGATGAAACAGCGTATCATTTTGAAACTGATCTTTGAAACGTATTTTTCTATTTTCATCGGCATCAAGTTGTTTTCTGCTTATCCATCCTTTTCTTCCCTCTCCCCCTCCCCCCCCCCGCCCCACCCTTTCTCCTATCGTTTATTTCGTTCGTTGAGCTGGAGATAATGCCCTCGGTAATACCTCGTTTGTTGTCATCGGAACATGTTACGTCTACAAGAAATTGATTTACTTTGATCAGTGGCTTTTGATCACGATATTAATGTGTCGTGTGAAATTTAAATACTACAATTAAATATGAGATTTCGTGATATCGAAGAGGCACGGAAAAGCAATGCATTCGATCAGTATGATCGGTATGGACGGCCCAGTCTGGGATATTATTAGTAATAAATTTCAGAGTCGATCGGTAATTACCGATATCTCATCCAGTTTACCTAGGTTTCGATCATCTCCGAACATGTTGTAGAGATCAGCGTTTTTAAACCTATACGTATAACCAGCGGTCAGCTTTGCTTTCCGAGATACTCGCAGAAAGCTGTCTCTAACGCTACAGTGAATTCTGTCTATAATTGTGCGACCAATCGCGTGCCGGTAACAACCAATACTGGCGCATACGCTGACACGAACGCACAATTATAGACAGAATTCACTGTAGCTATACCGGCATTTTCTTGCGAATATCTCGGAAACTAAGGCCAAGCGGCCTTATATACATAAAAGAATTCGCTAATCGTTATCGTTCCATCTTCGAGACATATTTCCATTACACATATAATATTATACATATATAATAATATATGTACAATATAGGGAACAAGCTAATTAAGAAAATTCTGGCTTTAATGAAACCTTAGGTGGCTGTGTAGGCAAGTAGGTTATAGTAGTTCAAGCGTACGAGAAACAATCTTTTCCGATGGAGATTCATTTTGAATGGATGAAATCAACCCTCGAGCTTCTCATCTCTTTTCTCTTCTGGCTATGCGTAAGACTCAAAGTGGAAAAAATTTATTCAGTTTTAATATTTTATTCCATCAAAGTATTAAATAAAATGATAAAAGGAAAGTTGTTTTACAATTTCTGACCAGGAAGAATAGTCGAACGAGCGTATGATATTATAAAGTTTAGAATTTCACCCATTCTGTGAAATCGTAAAGCAGCAAACGCTTAATATCTTCTATACAATATGTAGCGTTCTTTTACGCTTGCACTAGCAGTCCGTATTTACGTTAATAGTGGCAGGTTAAACAAATTTTTTATGTACACACATGGTATCGTAGAAATTGTCGCGTACTTCCTATGTTTATCTACAAAATACCGAAATTACGGTTAATTATTCATAAAATTGCGAGTCAAGGAGGTTTACGATAGAATTTGCGAAATAGTAGAAAATTGTAGAAAATGGAGCTGTATTTAAATAAGATAGGGCCCCGTGGGTGTATAAACCGTCGGGTATAGAGACTTAGAAACGTGACTACCATCAGGGACGATGAATTTTCAAGATTTATCTCTGTACTAACAACAAGAGTAGGTAACTACTTAATCGAGTTAGTCAAGGTACAGGCAGCGAGATTTTCATCGTGCCGCGAGCACGTTCGAATCAGCCTTAATTACAATTCCTTCCGGTGGTATCTACCGGTAAAGACGACCATAGCTTTTGGATTGGAATGTTAGATTAGGTGTTAGTTTCCTGCCGTGCTTAAGGTCTACTATGCCTCGTGTTTCCGTTTCTTCCCCCTAAAATGTAAAGCCGTTGATAGAAACACGAAACGCGATCTCGTCTTTGCATCAGGATATTGTTTCACTACAGAGATCTGGTACTCGTACCTGCCCAGCCGTGGAGCGAGATTTTACCTCTCTCGATACTACCTACCCCCCACCCCCCCACCCTTTGAGACAATGCGAATGAACTTTACAACGTTGAAAATTACCGAGCTTGTCAGCCCTTGTTACATATCTTATTTCATAATGGATATTCATGCTACTTACTAATTTATGCATCACACACACACACACGCGCGCGCGCGCGCGCACAAAACTGTGACGATTGTAATTGTGACGTTTTACGATAAGATGAAATGGATGAAAATGGAATCTGATGAAAACGGAATAAAAAGGTACCTTAAGAAATTTCCTCCCATAACTAATTTCTTTGTAACGAAATTCACAGTTTGTCAAAAGATGTTGTATCTCTATTGTAAACATAATCTTTTAAATCCTCCCTATTCCGGGTTCTCTGCAAATTATTACTTTTTTCCCACTGATCAATTATTAAATAGATATTTTTATTGTTACGCTAGTCAATAGCTAATTTTTACTATAAAATACCGTTTCTCCGTTATTTATTAGCGTAATAAACATTTTTATTATTTAATCGGCGAATACTTTTTTGAATTTTTACAATTGCACCGATTTCGACGATTTTACAACCTTTGTAATAATATCTACTTATGAAAGTAGCAAACAGACTAAATTTAATTCTTAACTTTACTTCCGTGACAGAAAAAAAAATGGAAGGAACAAGGACAGAGATACATATTAACACGATCACTTGTCATTTTCAAATGGTACTTGTTTCAATATATATATATATGTTTTCGCCCATATATCATAGGTATGTATATACTAGCACTGCCCTATACGGGGTAGAATGCTAGATATTAGTACCTATCATGTTTATTTCACTATTCATATTTGTTCCAAAATCAAAGCATTAAAATATAACTAACATATTAACACAAAGCACAATGCCATTCAGTTTATTTTTTAGCGATAATAATTCCATTACGCAAATAATGTCGAGCGAGCGAGCGAGACCGACAAGTTTTCGCCTCTAAAATCATCGCATCATAATTATAATTGTGTAGTAAATTATCCATAAATTATCTAAATTATCTAATTTAAAATATTCTCTTCTTTTGCTATCCCTCAGATAGAATGGTGATAAACGCTGTAGTTCGTTAAAGAAGGATTATTTTCTCGGGTTTTCATCAAAAGCGCTAAACCGGTTATCGAAGTCTATTTACAAGGGTTCGCACATTTATCCATAAACGCGGAGCTGCTCTTTTTTTTCGTGGGTCAATTTCATTCGAGACGATGAAGAAACGATCAAGGCAGGGACGACTTACAGGTATACGTGTATCCGGAGCAACGATTTTCGAACGATCAAGATTTCACGAGGATTCTTTCAACACCGTTAATTATTTAGATCGTAAATTGATAATCAGACCTTGTGCCTTTAATCGTGAAATTGATATCTCTTTGTAGTCGGCCACATGCTTCCACCTTTACTCCTTTGTCTCTTTTTATCGTTTATTTCATTTTTTTCACTTTGTTTCGGTAAGGCTGCCCGTTAGGTGGGGTCTGGCAGTTGCGGATCAATGGCGATTTAATTAAAGATTATGGCTCGACGAAAATTAAGATTAATCTCACCCCCAGCTACGGAAGAGAAGAATAAAAGGGGTAGAAAAGGAGGAGGGTGATGACGTCGAAGCGGTTTGCTCGTCGACCTCGCGGCCAATGGCCTTAATTATTCGATGGAGACAGATGGAAGGAGAGAGAGAGAGACAGAGAGAAACAAAGAGAGGGGAGGGAGGAGAGAATGTGCGATAGCGGGGATTGGTACGATGCCGAGGGAAAAATATGTACATATACATATAGAAAAAGCAGAAGTATGAGTGGAAACGTAAAAAAATACAACTAGGTTACAAAATAAAGGAACGAAGGAACTAGAACAGAGGAGAATCCAAGAATCGTAAAAGAATTGCGAGAGGATAGAACAACCTACGAAAACATACATATGTGTACATACATATATACACAAAAGAGGAAAAGCTAGAATTTGAGGAAAGAAGGGGAATAAATGAAGAAGAAAAAAAAGTATGTGGACATACGGGTAAAGGAATGCGTAGAGTGAAAAAGGAAAATATAAATGAACAGCGAGGAAAAGGAAAAGATTACCAAAGGGGGTGATACTGTGGGCAACGACGTCGACAACGTCGCACTCCGTCGAGACTCATGACATCCGGGAAACGAGGTCGAGGACAACGACCAAGATCTTAGTACCCTCCGGCTATCCGAAATGTGTGTGTGTGTGTGTGCGCGGGCGTTTATATATATTATAGTATATATATATATATATATATGTATGTATGTATGTATGTATGTATGTATGTATGTATGTATGTATATAGGTAGAATAAGAGTATATCGCCACTACGAAAGAAACTGTCTGAGCTATGCCAGAAGTTTTAATGTGTATGCGAGCTAAAGATAAAGAGCCATGATGTGAGAAATATGTCAGATATACGATATATAGAAATATTTGCGAAATAAGGATAACGTTTTAGTATAATACAAAACATGTTCCCAAATTTATGAGAAAAATTTGAAATAAAAAGAAATATTCCTATTAATTGCATAGAGTACAGGCTCGTTCAATTGTACGGTTCTTACTATGGTATTCTTACTTTCAAAATATATTTTACTTATTCACATTGAATAATCAAGCTTGTATAATATGATATATGAAAGTTCTTCGAAGAAATATGTATAATTTGCAACTATGGTAGCAGTCTCTGCACACATACGCATTGAGCCAGTGGTATTCTTTCATTTGTCTCCAAGCCAAGGAATCGGTCCAACTCGTGCAAGCAATCAGAACGAACGACACAATTCTAAATTAAAATTAATTTTTTCTATAATCGATTTTATTATTTATGGTTATTGTTTGTCTCGTTGTATCGCGATTGTTATTATTAAATCTTAGCGATTACTTGAACATAGTAATGTCATTATTACACCATTGTAACCGCAATATACAAATGGTTGTATCAAGTGCCGAAAGATTTTTGAACCAATAACATTTTATTGCCTACACTTCTAACGAACGAATGATTCTGTGCAATGTCCTGAGAAGTAACAAACGATTATCTTGACATACGCGTAAACGAAACTCAGAGGAAAATAATCTATAATTTATACAAACGCACTTCGATTCCATCCAAACCGTCACGTTTTATTCAGCATGCAAAATTAGGCGTCGCAGTCGCAACGCAAAACCATTGGGGCCCGCTAGTCCACGGTCCAACACGCAGCAAGGGAAGAGGGCTTAATTTACGGCATCCTCGAGCGTTTTCGTTATCTCTTTGCAAGAGCCGAGAGTGACGACAACCAGGTTGGTCACTGCAATCGTTTCAAGCCTGTGTACGTTCTTACGCGCGCGCCCACACACACACACACACACACACACACAAAAATAGATTCTGATTGCATTTGATACGATTCCTTTATCAAATATCATAATTCTAATGCGGCAGATCCGAGTGCTAGCCTGTTTGACACCATGATTGATAAAGTTTGATCCAAGATAGAAAATCTGTCTCGGTATACTTCTGTTGTACACCGTTGCATGCGCTTTTAGTGCGTTTTAGAGGAAAAAGAGGTGGGCAATACGGATGTGAGGCTTCGAACGATACTAGGCACCGGTGCTGGAGCGAGTAAAGCGTTACGCAAGAGTTAACCAACTCTTTGCAAATGCGTTTACAACCTTATTTGCGACTGTGGAGGACGACGAATACACACGTTCGAAAGACAAGTCGTCAGCAATACGCCCAATATTCTGACTTGAAAGACGCCTTCGAACGAAACTAATTCGTTCTGCCACTAATTCTTTTTTAGAATAAATTTCTTTCAAACAGACAAGGTAAAGAAAGTGAACAGACTCTGAGCGACTTACGAAATCATAAAGCAATAGAGATAGTCGTCTCGTATTGTTTCGAAGGGATGTATAAGAACAATCGAAAAGTGGATGTTATATGATAATCGATGGTTTAAGTTTGTCTTATGATATTATGTAATTTGGAGTTACGATCACGAGAAAAGGATATTGCCATCTGTAATCGAGTCGATCAGAATGGAATTAACAAGGAAATAGCCTACGATGGTGAGCAAATGCAAACGAAACCTGTTGCGCGACAATGTAAGACATTGTGCGTCGAAAATATAAAATATAAAAAACAAACATAAAATGCATACAAACGCTTCAAATAGTAGATCAACCTTGTTATTTATGGAAATCAGATTAATGGTTTATACGAAAATGACGCTCGGATATGAAACATTACGATTAAACGAAACTTGTAAAATTGATAAGCTAGGTATTTACACTCGCGAATAGTACGTCTGAGAATACAAGACTGAAATTCTAGCTACTTAAGCGTCCCGTGTCTCTCACACCAGGCGCCTAAAATCTGCAACGGTATACATACATGTACACGGTATATACATACTGCAGTATGTTCGTGCTACTTTTACTTATATCTCTTTCTCCGTGTGCCTGAAACCTTGGTTGCGTGTACACGAAGCAACCCCTCTGTGTTTCTGCGCTCTCGCTAAATCGAAAAACTTTACCACTCGACGCTCGAGTCAAGAGTAGAACGAATCGAAATAAAATGATAGTCGATGGTACGAGTTGGGATTAGGGCCAACTGGTTGCGGTGCTTCGGAATGATAACGACGGAGAGAGTACGTTCGCACGAGAATGGAAGAAAAAGGCCTGCTCTTCATAAACGTTGGAATGAAATGCGACGACATACAGTGGTGTTCCTCGAGATTACTAACTTTTTCCCATCCCACTATTTCCTAGCTTGAGAATACACTCGACGTGCACCACCGAACTATTGTAGTACGAAAGGACTCGAAAGCTTGTACGACAAATATTTCTATTCATACTTGATAGAATTTGTGTGTATTGCAACGTATTGCAATACACACGTATGTCACATAACGAGACGAATAATCATTTCTAAAAGCCAGGTCAAAGTAGTTTCGTAGAAATTAAAGAAAATGGCGAAAAATGGCCCAAAGAAGAAGAAAAGAAAAGAAAAGAAGAAAAAGGGACAAAAAAGGAAAACGGGAGAATGTATAGAATAATTACTTGGAGCCTATCGCTTATATTGCTGATTTTAATTCTCTGTTATCGTATGTATCGAAGAAAACTCGATAAACGTCAATTAGAATGGAATTATGTCATAGCAGAAATATGTGACGTATGTATAAAGTGACGCGCTCATTGACGTATCATTAATCAAAGCTCAAAG
Organism: Bombus terrestris; assembly: GCF_910591885.1. NCBI lineage: Eukaryota > Metazoa > Arthropoda > Insecta > Hymenoptera > Apidae > Bombus > Bombus terrestris. Next base: position 160,339 of record NC_063279.1, on the reverse strand, counting down.
CAAGTATAGGATACCAGTAAACGGTTTAAATTATCGAACTTTCTAGGAAAGTGGAGTACCCCGTTATGGTATTGACATTATTGATTGATCGTGCAATTCTGAAGAAATAAATACTTCGAACCAAGTCGTAACGGCATAGAGAGAAGAAAAGAGAAGAGAACAAATTTTGCATTATTTTTTACATACACGTATGTCTGGCAAATATGACGGTTTAGCTGTTAGCTATTTTAGCATTTCGTTAGAAATGCCGCGGAAGGTAAGCGCATAGGAAGGAAGCTTGGTTATTTAAGCAGTGACATGTACGATTACGTTCGAGATTTCTTCCTACGATATTACGTCGATACGACGATATTGCTTCGCTATTTTTAAGCGATACCATCTTCAGACCTCTTTGTAATCTTGTTTATCCACAAATTTTCAGACGTTGACACAACCGTGACAACTAACTCTAACGAATGATTTTCCATATTCAATTCTGGAATTTGTTTCGCGATTCAACTATTCCGTTGTTGTTCGTACTTTGAAGGTTTGGTGCTTGCAGTTTGTTTTTCTAGAAATTAATCTTACGAGTGTAGTATTTATTATATTATTATTAAATATTACGCCATATGCCAACGCCTGTTGTTAATTACGTGTACCACTTATTTAATACACATACATTTTTATTAACCAACTTCTTTTTTAGAACAAATATCGTGTACGATACGACAGAAACTGATTAAACGTGTTATTGGTATAACATTACTACCAAGTTTACGTACCAGTAACAGAGTAGAAGCATCGATTTTACTATGTTTCGCAGGCTCGATACGTGTTGTCTACTTATCATCTTATCATTTTTACATTGCTAAAAATTATACTTTTCGTGATAAAAAATTGTCTAGAAAATAGGAGATACACACGATATTAAGAATAAAGAAATATATATTTGTTGTTGAAAGAGATTTTAATAGTTTGAAAGATACGCGTCCACTCGAGTATTCCTCGCCAGTGGACACTGCGTCACTCTCAACGCAATGTTCACTCGCGAGAAATACTATCAGGAGCAACTCGCGATAGTTTTACTCTAAAGTGGAGACGCACTTTAAGATTTGACGAATAATTATACATACATATGCACCTGTAAGTATATGTATGTATACGTATCCTATATGTACGTATTTTAGCGCGAAAATTAATAACTCGACCGTGTAAAGCAATTCAGGTCGGTTTGCCACCTTCGTTCCTTCTTCTCGTATATGGCAATCGACCGTTGCCTGTATCAGTTGCGACAATAATAGGAGAGAACGCCACCTGTTTTCAAGTGTTATGGAACCTCCGACCAGCATCATCGTCTTTGTCTTAGATAACGACAACTTGCCACGTAGGTGCACATTGCACCCTACAGAGAGAGAGAGAGAGAGAGAGAGAGAGAGAGGGGGGGGTGCTTCCCACGCTGCAGTTTCGTTAACGTTTGACGTTGACGTTGACGTTATATTGCAACTCGCCACATATTGCAAACGACTCTTAATCAGACACTTTTCGTACTTGTGATTCTTCATACAACACACACAACTATAACTTCTTTCTTGTCCATTCTCCCGTTTACGCATCTTACAAATCGATCAAACACGAGGCAATAGTTCGAAATGATAATAAAATGAAGAATTCATCGATAAGTAATAATAAGAGCGGAATAATAAAGAAATAACGAAACGGATCGATGATTTGAATCGATTAATGCTTACAAATACGGAGAAAGTGAATGAATGTTATCGAATAATTAATTGGGAATATACGCTTACGCGTAACCTCCGGGCATCGCGTAAAACAATTAATCGGCCTATCGCTCGTAAGATTCGCATGTTAAATTTTATTCACTTTATCACCACTGGCTTTGTTACTAATAATTTCAAAGTTTCAATCTTCTTAAGAATTTCCACGATTTCCACGCTTACTTGCTCAATAACATTTTATCAGATATTTTATTACAAGTATACATAATACGCGTTGTATATTATGCAGGGTGTCGCGGTTTTAAATGATCAAATCACAGCTGCATGTTCTACGGGTAGAAACGAGGAGAAACGAGGTACAACGAATATAAACGTAGATCTGAAAACGTTTTGTAGAAGAAATATGAAAATTAAGGACGATAGAGCGGAATTCGTTGTTGACACGCATCGCAAAATAATGTAACAATGCCGTGCATATTTACATGGAATATGCCGTTACGACGACATTTTCGATGAGCGGGCGAATTAGTATGCATTCGGCGTTTACGTCTTTACGTTTCCATTTCAAAATTTCCTCCCTTTGAAATATACCAACTTGACATTGTAGGCAGATTGAGTTTATCACTCTGCGAATTTCATGCTTATTTTGTTGATACGAGACAACAACGGAATGCGTACGATGACACAGACCTGTGTTTATATAATAACACTTTTCCCTACCACACTTTCCATTCGTGCAACATAGCGCCACAGTTTGATCACTTAAAACTGGGACACCCGCATACTAATAATCTGTACGAGTATGTGTATATATGTGTATATACACGTATATACTGTATAAGATAAAGGATCTTTGTTTTTTACATTGGTGATTCTCTTTCTTCCTATTTTCATCGTGATTATCTCATAACTCGCAATAAAATGGAAATACGTACAAATCGGTTAACCTTTAATTTACTTGGATCGAAAAATTTAAACTGTTCGTAAATTTGCTTCTGACGAAAGAAGCGAGACACAGGAGAGATAATACGAAGGGAAATATTGAAATAAACTTTAAATTGAAAACAAATTTTAAAACGCCTTTGTGTTTCCTTTCGAGTATAAGGGTATTTAAAAATTTGAAACGGAAGCACTCGGAACCACGTCGATAACCATGTTATTACACGCTAAACTAAATATCGATCTTGTTTCATTTTCGTTTGCAGGAAAATTGAACGACTTGGTTTTTTTAAATTCAGCCGTTTTCCGTTTCCGGCGTCGGTTAATCACTGCGAACGTCGAGTTTGCGATGCAAACTTTATTTCACGCCCGGTACCCATTACCAGATTCAACCGTACCCACTTTCCAAGCATGATCATATAAGCTGACATATTGCGCGTGGTGCCTATAGTGATTTCAAACGACAATGTGACTATCTTTTCGTTCTCGTTGAATTTCATTCCGAGTTAACGAAACTCTCTTTTTGGTATTTTGTTTCTCCTTCCTCCCAACACTTTATTATTATTATTATTATTAATTATTATTATTATTATTATTATTAATTATTAATTATTATTATTATTATTAATTTATTATTATTATTATTATTATTATTATTATTACAATATCATTGTTATTATTACTATGATCATTCATTCAATTAATACCAAATCATTTAAATTTTTCGCTTTCGTTATATTATATTTCCAAGTGATTGTAATTTAATAGACAAAGTATATAGTTCGTTGCTTGCTCATCATTCTGCAAGTTTGTATTTACGTTCAACTAGTAAATCGATTTACCTTGATCTCCTTCTCTTTATAAATGTCTATCGTCGTCTTGTTAGTAATACGTCCTCTATTAGTAATACGAACATTAGATCCTAATAGACTATAGTAAATATCAATTATCAGAGACAAATACGTTATTTCTTTCCGTGTTTAGATAATTTCTTATGATTTATATATATTTTTGTTACAGGAGGCCCGCGAACATTTTCTGCTAGGCCTTACCGTGGAGGTTGGTTGGTTTGTTTGGTTTGCAATTACAATTACATACATAGTCTGTAGATTTTTTCTTCCAATTCTGCCGAAATTTCAACCACATTTCTATGTTTCTACTCATATTATCCATAACTATAGCTATATTTATATCTTTATGTATCGGAATATCTAAACATATAGCATATGTATATGCGTATAACGATCGTACATTTTCATTTTCTGCTTTGTGTGTATTTTTCTGTCTATGTATCTTCTATCTCCTTCCCGTTTATCTCTTGTCATCTCTCCCTTTAGCGTTTTGATCATCATTTAACCATGCCAACTTCTTTTCCGTATCTATGTATGCGATTAGATTAATGCCATGTTGTTAACATACGAATTGTTCTCACGAAATGGTCCGTGTAAAATCGATGGGAGTGATCGACGGATGTGTAATAGAAAATTCTCGTATGAAATTTTCTTCCTTTACATACATGTTACAACAATTCTATTACTTTATACTTCTATACTTTATACTTTATACGTAGACGTATTAGTACAAAGTACAAACTGCAATTCGAAGCTCGACGATATCTGAAAATTATGTATAACATTCCCTTTTCTTCTATACATTGAATGTCTCACCGCATGAAAATATTACAAATTATCACATCTTCTTTTAGTAGGATGTTTTTGTACGTTATACACGTACATTTCGTGAAAATGTTTCAGCCAAATTAACCATTACGAACGACCCTTATATCGTTTAATTATAGCGTATGATATATTTGCAGAAATCGATTACTTTAATCACACAAAACGCTACTTATCCTATCAATTTACATTACCAGTTTTATTTATACATTACATCGATGATAAGCACGATAGCGAGAAATTTTTCCGAAGGTAGGTGAGAAACGATACGATTCATCATGGATTGTAGAATTTGTCCCGGCTCGAATAGGTTATGTGACAACTGGGTTGTACTGCTGGATTATACACCAACTTTTAAGCAATTTTGTTCGTAATCGGGTGGATCCGAGCCTGAAATCCAAGTAACCTAACATCGTATCTGACATGTATTTATATGAATATTTTTTCTACTTTACTGTTATTAAAAATCAGAAACTAGGTTTCACAATTATATTTCAACGTCGTATCTACTGTCATTAATATTGCGCTAATTATTTAGAAGTTTACCCTCAAGTCCGATTTCGATGATTTTTGAATATGTCATAAAACTTCAACATTTGAAACAACATCTTCCTCTCAAGAAAATATCCTGCTCTCTTAATAAATTTTGCTTATAATCATACGTCAGTATTGGCCGTATAACGGCCGACAACCAATACTAACGCATACGCTGTTACGGACGCACGATTACGTCGACGATATAGGCAGAGTTCACCGTAGCAGTACCGATGTTTACGCGAGAGAAGAAACGTTGTTCCAAACAAACGATGTCGAGTTTTATAACGTACTCAAAAATCATTGAAATCAGCGTGGAAATCATTGAAACAATTAAATAAATAACATTTAAATAAGGAACATTTAAATAATTACCGACATTTCTTGACAACGACACAGAAGGATAAAAGAGACGGACGACGAACGATTATTGTATACGTGTTGCATAGGAGGCTATGTAAATCGTAAACCAAGTTTATTTATTATTTTCTAGGCGACGAGGCAACGAGGTAACGAAGAAAATTAAATAAATAAATATACGTATATACGCATATTCTTGAAAGGGATATTCGTAAAAAATTGCCTCACGAAGCGATTCTCGAGAAGAACGGCAGCAACGATGACGACGACAAGATTGTCGCTCGACTGACGCCTCGAGTATCAAATCTCGTTGCTCGTTGCGGGGCGGCAAACATTCGCGATATTCTCGACAACCATTGTCGGTATCGTCAACGTGACGCGATGCGACGCGACGCGACGCAACGTCCGACGATGTGCACTCGACGACGTTTCTCACGTTCCTGACCGCCGCGCCGTTCTTCTAAGATGACCGCTCGGGCGTAAAATTTCTCCGCGACTAGAAAGCAAACTAGATATCGTTTCAAGAAAACGTTCGAGCAGAGTAACCCTCGAAGGAACAGTATGTATCACTGTGAATATATGTATTAGATCTCGCTGTCCTCCTCTCGCCCTCCTCACTCTCTCTTACTCTCTCTCCCCCTCACGACCCGTGTAGCGGAGGCATCGGACTACGGTACATAATTATCTATATTACATATATCCAAGTTCATTGAATTTCGTACTCTGCAAGAGATGCAGTCGGTAATCGCGGTTTCACGACTATTCGCCTTTATTAGTTCCTGCACGGCTAATTTCAGCCATAACTCAAGTCTTTAGTTACTCTTCGAATTGACTGAATTTTGAATACCAACTAAAGTATATTCTAATTTTTATAGAGCGAAATTATCGATCAAGAACTTCCCTCTGAAAGAAGGAAAGAATTTTCCTACAAGTGATTATGAAAATATGAGCCAAGAGTCGTAAAGCAAAGTACATTTCTGTCGTAAAAGAGAGTCAACGATTGAAGACAATTGAATGACAAGACGATCGAAGACAAATGAAGATTGAAGACGGACGAGGGAAAGAAACCGAGTCTTGATCGAACCTGTAGACGAATGTAATTTCTACGATTTATATATGTAAAAAGGGGGTTACTTTTGCAAACGTTAAGAATGTTTGAATAGGTATAGCGAGAGAGCAGGCAGATCGAGCTAGATTTATTCGTTCCTAAGAGAGAGATGAAATTTCAACGAGACAACACCTGTGTCCCGAGTTTGGGTCTGGGTTCGCACGAAACACTAGGAAACCCTATCTGCGATGTGCCTGTGCTGATATACGGAGCTAACAAAATTTCTTGCTGTTGTATCGTATCGTATCGTATCGTATCGTATCGTATCGTATCGTATCGTATCGTATCGTTCGAACTTTTTCGATAGAAACTACTGAATCAGCGAATTACGGAAACGTACCTTATCCAAGCCTACGTACTACCCGATTTATAAATGTAACAAATAGGAAATTACCCGAGGACAAATTAAGAAATCGAGTAAAGACGTATTGACTTGCTACGTAACGCGTTTAATATACTTGTATCGTATGATTGTACTCGTATTCCTAGAAATTTGTCACGCAACTAACGTTACAATAGCCCAATTCGTACAACTTCTTCTTCTTTAAATATGCGCGTGAAAAATTACGTGTATAATCGTAATAGAGAAAAGTACATGTTCGTTATATTATAATACATATCGTATATCGACGAGCAGTATCAAGATACGGTACAGTTTTCCTACGGCTCTTTAGACTGTTTAGAGTTTTAGAGTAATGAAAATAAAATCCGAGAATAACGATTGACAGGTGCTATAAAAAGGTAAGTTGCTGGATGCTTTCAAGCGGTAGCAACCAATATCCATCGCAACGGTATCGTTTCATATCACGGTGCACGTACGCAATGGATATTGTTTCCTCGTGGCCGAAAGTTGAAAGGATACGAAAGAAGTTTCCCTCGCGTCGTATCTAGATACGGCAGCCAGCCTTCCTTCTGGCTCTCCTCGTGAGGTAATGGGCTTTGGAGAGCGGTGACAGTTGCGGAAGGAGGTGGGGACAAAAGCGAGGAAGACACTATGCCGAGCTTCCTAAAGCGTGTACTGGTAACAAATCATTCAAGAGGAAGCGACCTGCTATACAGTGCTTTCTACCCCTTCGTGAACGATTTGATTTATACGTTGGTCCTGATTACAATTGATTTTAGTCTGACGATATCTGTCTGTCCGACGACGGAGTACGTTGTAACATTCTCCACCGTATTTGTACCGTACAAATCTATCTGCCATGCGAAACACAGCCGAGGAATATTGAAATTTTAAACTGCGATGACAGTATAAAATTCTGTATAAAAATTGAAAACAATTATTTTGTCAGAATGTAAGATCGAATCAACGATATACGACTTATTTTTTTCGATTTATTCGTCCGATGGAAGCCAGTCTCTACAATCTTACGTATATGCATGTGATCGTTAGATGTAATACATATGTATATATAGCTGAGCGCGCATCGACGTACACTTATATATTTCAGTTGGTGTGATTTTTAACGCGTCCATTTTTAACGTGTAATCGTGCGTGATAACCGCGTGTAATACGACCATCAGTTCTTATGATACGTCGAGAGAGAAACGGGAGGATTAATTGATGAAATTTGATTAACAGAAAATTTAATTTCACCGGAGTTTGTTATTATTACTTGTAACTTGGAAATTCATCGCCATATTTTTATTATGAAAATTACTTGGATAAACAGACCGAAATACTTGGCTATCCGTATATTCAAAATTACAAGAATTCGAATGAATTTGATTGCATTATAGCTGAATTGTACACGTATATAAAATTAAATATTACTAACTGTTACAACATCAGATAATATCCCAACGTATTACGTAACTAAACAACACGATCGCTCTATATCAGTTACAACAGAATTATTGCAACTAGCGCCGACTCGAGTTATAGCTGCCAAACGTATCCAAGCTTTCGTCTGTACCGCTAAATCCAGTTAGTAAATTCGGTTATACCGCTAACTCTTCGCTGCGCCACTCCTAAGGGACGATGGGGCGGCGATGTAGGATAAATTTCGGTGTCAACTTTTTAGATTATCTTTTACTAACAATCGGTAGCTTAATCCACTTATTCACCCACCGTTTCGTATACCAGGGACCCTTAAGCACTCTGTAGATAGCAGGCAACTACACCCAAAGCAGGAAAAACGGGTAAATTCGATTAGAATAGGATCAAATTGCCTGTTAAGTTATTTGCCAATAAGCAACCGGTATAACGATAGTTGAAATTAACAGCAACAGAGTGTGGACGTGGCAAGAATCGCGACAATAGTTGCATTTGAAAATATCTCTATAAAATAGAGTATCGTTAGAAATCACGGCGAAGCCTGTAGTAGCTTCTGGCGACTCGAAACAGTGTTTCCTACATCGAAACAACATCGGTTCTATTCGTTTTTACGACAACTCATGGTAGAATTGATAAACGGCAAACGCGATTCGTCTTGCCTTTCGGCGCATAGTTTGTCGTTAGACGTATTTTGTATCGCATTTTGTTCGCGTATGTACGCGTCATCGCACGTTTAGTTAATAAATTGAATTGAAAATGCATATGCAGCGAGTATGTACCGTACAAGTTTGCGATCATGCCTCTGTCTATGGTTCGACTACGCGTACGCACACGTTATTGAATTTACATGCATACATTCATAGAAATACCCTTTGGTGTAGGGGTTAGATCGTATCTCGCCGCTTATTCGTAGGCAGACGGAATCGTTTACGTAGAATACGTTTCCGTGTTAAACGGCCGGAGTACGTGATTTCATTTGCGATACGAAGTCACGATCGTTCTACATCCGTTGGAAATATGGCGCCTCACGTTCGTCCCTTCGTCCAGTGATGCACGGTCCTGCACTCCATAAAGCACGCAAAACCGGATCAACTAGGCATTTAGTACGGAGGAACCGCATGAAACCCACTTCCGGGATTCATGTGCCACCTCGAGATTCATGTTTCACCCTAAATCAAATAATTTGGGCAGACGGGAATTTAGCCTAGAAAGCAGGCAACAGTTCGACGAGTGTTCCATTTGGAATGGACGATTGCCGTGTGAGAATATCTCCACTAGTATTTTAATTATTGGTAAAATCTACGAACATACGGAATAAAATAAGCAAAAATCGTATGAGAAACAAAAGTGTACGCACGATCTCTTTTCTTTCTCTCACACCGAGCAAAGAGAAGGTAGATCAACGTGTTTGTGATTGTAAACTTGGATTCTAAACTTGCAGGTCTTCCGCTGTAAACATGCTTTCTACTCCTTCCACTTTGTCAAGTTATACGTCGTAGCGATGGTTGGATGGGTGAGTCATCCGATACAGAGAGGTCAGGGGGCGGTTAAACCGAGGGTGGCAGCGGCGGCGGCGACGACGGCACGGTCCAAGAATCGCCAAATAGCCGGTCATTGTGCTTCGCTAAAGAGTAAAAGAGACCAACCAATCGACCGACCAACCCACGAACGTCCAACCGGTCGAGTCCTCCACCTTTTAACCTCTCCCTCTTTTCCTCTTCAACCTTTGCCGGGTGTCTGTTGTACAGCACTTCGTAGTCAACCTTTGATTTTCGAGTTTCGAGCGACCAAATTTCTTCGCATGCCACGCCGAATCGATCTCCTTCGTATGCCTTTTCATTCCATCTTCGACATTCTTACCCTCTGCCTTCTTTCCTCCCTTTCTTCTCCTTAATCCTTCTTTATTTTTCTCTTCCACATTTTGCTGGCACGTTCCTCTATTTGCAGCGTTTCCTTCTCTTTTCCTATGTCTCTACCAAATCTCTTTTCCACGATCCTCGAGTCACCCCTTTCTCAAACGGCGTTGGCCAACCTGCACGTCTCATTCCTTTGTCCCGGCCACGAGGTGTGGTAGTTACAGCAAGGTTTTATAGCTGATCGTATATCGAGCAGTTGAACGTGTACGCTTTCGTTTCCAGAATTGATTCCTTTGATTTACTACCAACCCGTCGCAATTTCGTCGCTAGAAATCTATACTCGATCGCTTTACGCTGATCATTCTACTTTTCATATCTCAACGCGAAATCAACAACATTGAAGATTAGCAAGAGGAATAATAACATTTCGAATGGAATTAAGCGAACACGGCAGCGAAGCAAAGAAACTGTCGAAGAAAATGAATTTCGCTGCAACTTGTGATATAAGGGAGTAATATAAATATAAGTAATATAGGGATAGGGAGCCATTATGAAAAGTAAATAGAACCGCTTCAAGGGCCTATTATTATCGTTAATGAATGACAGATGAAACGTGCCATGTATATATGTATACATACATACACACGTACATATCGTATAGATATATAATCAGGAAACTTTACGAACGATGATTTGATAACAATTGTAAATTCGACCAATCGCGGGGAGACGCGATCGCGAGGAAGCGCGTCAACGGGAGTCGTAAATTCCCGTTACGATTGTAATAATCGACACCGCGAATAAATCGATCCCCTTATTTCGGTTAGGATAATAGAAAGAAAGGATTTTTAGACATTCGCAGCAACCATAGAAACGAGTAGGACGTGCGACGCTGACCGTAGCGCAGGAAGATGTTAACGGCTGTGTAGGATGATACGATAGACAGCGATAGACTTTTGTTTGGTCTAGAAGCGATTTTCAAATGTTGTGCCCGCGTCTAACGAACAAGAGGAAAGCTGCGAGTCGGCTGTAGTCATTGACGCGCGCCTCTTTCTTGCAACGATACGACGAGCTCGCTGCGATAGTAAGCGACGAAGGAATAACAGTGCAAAACAAAAATTGTTTTAGCGTGTTGCAGCACGGTAGAACGTGCTGAGTAGTCGCTGCTGATTCATGGTTAACTTACTAGATCTTACTGTCGCGAATATATCCTACTACGTGTAGACGTGTATCTTAGGTCTTAGGGAAATCTTGTACAAATAACGTACCATACCTTTCGGCTCCAAGGACTCATCTCTTTAGACTTGGGTTTCAGATTTAGTTAACAACAGCGTAGACTTATCGTTAACCGAGAAGGTTATGCTGTTTTATGCTTATGGCTTCAAATAGCAGCAAAGTAATCGAGATATATGTGGGTATTAAGGGGAAACCTCGGTACGATTGTCCAGTAAGACGGCGATCCTTGTTCTAAATCGCCAGTTACATAGCTTCTGACAATACTCTCGTTCGCGTTAACCAGACTCTAATACGTTGCTCAGCGACCATTCATCGTTACTTGCCTGTCAGCAAATAAATTTCGAATTTCACAAAAAACGCTCTACTTCGTAAAACGATTTAATCGTTGCGTTTAATAATATACATTATACATACATACATACATATTAGATTGTCCGGAAAGTGTCTTTCTTTCGCAAACGTGTTTTTTACAACAGTGCACGTTCATAGAAACGTGAAATCAAGTCTGTGAAATGTCGCGGTGTTTATATCAACAGAATAAAATGGATCGTACGTAATTCGACAAATAGAATAATATAATATAAAACAAAAAACGTTGTGCGTCTGTTATTTCCTCATAAAGCGAAAGAAACTTTTCGGACAACCTAATACATACATACATATGTTTCATGTTACATGCATTGATAGCACATAAACGTATATAAGTGAAACACATTTTCCAACTATACTTTATACACACATACTGTGCACATTATGATCTTGTCGCGTTTAAGTACACTATTAAAGTACTACCTATGTGGTTAATTATAAAAAAAAGGGAATTGAGAAACAGGGTTATATCGATCGTATCGCGTACATATTTAGTTATACATACACAGTATACGTGTATAATAAGCTTGTATAATGTGGAATTAAACGGCCTTTTTAAAATACGCCAACAAATACATATACAATAATTAAGATTTCGACAGATATCTTCTTTATTCAAGAGACTTTTAATTATTTTTATCTTCTTCAGCAGAATTATATCATTAGTTGCATTCGATATTGCGATAAGCATATATAAAGGATCAGAAAACAAAACTACCAGAAATAAAACTAAACTATAACAAATCGTACCAATAGCAAAATGTCATACTGCTTGTGATATGGTTGTGATATTGATTATTAAGTATCCGAAATATTATTGTTTGACAAAAACGTTGATTATTCGAAAGATAGATTATCACAGATTATGTACATATGTACGTCACAATCAGTTCTACATATTTATACTACAATATGAAATATGGGACACCCATGGTTCAAACGCACCGAGTATAGTTTTTTCGTAACTGTTCGCAGTTTTTCTGCGAATTTGTATTTCAAAGTCGAATTGTTACTTTCGATTCCAGTCTACCCTAGTGCGATACGGCGCAGCGCCGCGGCACGACGCGCGACATGTCATGCGGCACAATGGGCTTGACAGGATGTGACAAGCCGACCTGTCACACGGCAGCTAAAATGTTAAAAATGTATTATTTTTGCGGATAAAGATTTAATAATGTTTATTCGCTTCATTTTCAACGCTTAAAAGTTAACATTTATATCGTTCTCGATTATTAAAAGTTCTTTTCTAATGATTGAAAATTCGTAGAATGTTAGCGTTTCATCGGAACGAAGGTATTCGTACGCCACCATTAATAATAACGATATCGTAATTATTGTTTTATGGGATCAATTCTTTTCACCACGCCTCGTAGCTTGTAATCCATCTCGAATAGGATTCGTTATTGTTCTACCCGGAAGCAACAAAATATTGAATAATTTAATCGACACACTTTGTCACGCATATGTATATTCGTGGGAATTGAAATAATTCAATTATTAACGGGAGTATCAAACTTTTATAACAAGGTACGCGAATGTTTGAAAAATATCAGCGTTCGTTGCGTAAAATTCTGTCAATGCGATTGCCAAAACAGAGTAGTGAAATAGAGAAAGAAAGCAGTAGATCAAGCTTGAAAAAAGAAGAGAGCAGAGAATGCGAGGGTTGGGCAAGTTGCGGCTGGTGGTGCGCTATTGGTTGCACGGTCATCGCCGCGATTGTAAATCAATTAGTTCGCATTGTAAATAAATCACCATTTTACAACTCTACCATGCCGCACCATACGACATTCGTATGAAATTTATTGTCCATTTTCACCAGAGTCACTTCGATTTTAACGCTCTGGCACAGTATTGCAATTATACAAAATTGTTGTAACATGCAATTATACCAATAATTCTTTCTACACGATGCTGAGGTATTATTTCCGCTTACGTTCCCTGGAATAGGTGAAATAAAGATAAATTTTGCAATTTAGAGCTACTCCTGTTCGTTTATTAGGTTAATTCTGAAGTTTGTTAGCGTTACAAAATTTAACAATTTTCATGATATTTTTTTTTTTTACCGAGTTACTTTTCCATCGTGCACGATAATTTTTTATACAGTTTAAATTAAATGTTCCTTGATTTCATCTTGCTCGCAATGCGTGTTTTCGTGTGAGATAAAACCAAGATTTTTTAAGATATCTAAAACTTTAAAAGATTGTTATGTACTTATATATTTAGTTATATGTATATAGCTAAAGAAACTACGGAAAGAATAATAACGTTAGACGTACGGAGGCCACAACTCGAGTAAGCGCACGGTGGTTCCAGCGAATGTTGTATATGATTCTGCCGAACGTCGAAGCAATTCCATCGCCAGTTCTACTTGAACTTGTGTGGTTTCTCAAACGCTTTTCGAAAGTGGTATCCGAAAATATATGATTTTCTGAGAGTGCAAGGGAATTCGAATCGATATGTTTCTATGGTATCGGAGGGGAAAGGGTAAGCGATATCTGGATAAAAGTATTTGGACCTACTTCCGAAACAGCAACAAACAGTATATATGCACTGCCGGTTGTCGATGGTCACCTGCCCTATCTGTTGATTCGTTATTCGATACTTGCCGTCAGCAAAGACCGATAATTAAATAATCTTTCGAAAATCTTTCGATAGGCTTTATAAAGTTCAGCGAATTCACGAAGCAACAACTCATCATACACCGGCATAACTGTCTTTAAAGCCACGAATGTAGCTGTTGTACACTTTTGTAATACGTTTATTACTAAGAATTTGCTATACTTTCCTTTTAATTCCTTTGTTTAATTGAACATTTCCAATAATTACTGTGCGTTTGTGAGAAGATGGCCAAGCGAAAGAATGCGAAGATCCGACTGATGTAACAAACAGGCCCGCCTTTTCTCACATAATCGCAAATCATAAAAAAATTACATTTTCTATACTGATCGGAGTCAAAACAGCGTCGATTATTGTCAAATCACTTTATTTGTCTCCTTAAACGCTTGAATTTTTGAACAATTTGGTTTCAATAAATAAATCCTTCTACAGTTTTACGATCAGCGAAGATTTCAAAGAAATCACTTGTAACGTTACCTACCGCAACTCAGTATCATTTAACGACGAGTTAAGAAATCAATCGAGTTACTTTTCCATAAGAGAAAGAAGATATATTTGCTATAGATACGTTGCTGTACAATGTACATACGACGACTAATTATTGGAGATGTGAGAAGTTTAACTTTTCCGACACGTATACACGGGAACAATATAATTATACTGTCTGAAAATCAAAGGAAATTCCAGGTTGTTTCGCAGTCGACTGATGTGCGCCAGGTAATCGTGTGTACTGTTAATTGCCACCGGCTGATGGAACAATGCTATTATAAACTGCCCGCCCTTGGAATACATTGCAGAAATTTCGAGAAAGCCACGTTGCAGTCATCGGCCACCGACACACGTGAAATTTGAAAAATCCTATTAGACACCTCTCGTCTCTCATTTTCTATATAATCGTATTACTTGATTTAGACTTAGTTGACAAACCTAATATCTTTGCACATGAGAATCGCTACGAACCTCCATTTGGGCTTCCCCTCATTTGATCCTCGCGAGGCATAGTTCATCTTTCGGCTTTGAACGCCGATATACTACGCTCGGCGATCCAAGTGCGTCTCTATCTCGCAATGAAAACGCCGATACACCGGTGTCTCCCACGGTGGGCGCCAAGACCGGCTTCTTGACTTAATCGTCTTTTTATTTAAAAAAAAAAAAAAAAAAAAAACTCGTTAACCACTTTAATCCCTATTTCGTGGTTTATAACATTTTAATAGACAATTTTTATAAGCCTTACATAGTAGCTTCGTTACGTTTATCAACATACACGTATGCCGGCAAGGTTTCAGCGGAAATGTAACTGCGAAAACATGAAGTACGCTAATAACTAATAAATAATAATTTTGAAAAAATTATGCAACGATGGATATATATGTATGTATCTGTATTTATACTGTATATATATAACAGTAATATATAACCGAAACAGCAATAATACCGCATTGATATTTTGAAATCTTAGGCGAATAATATCAAACGTAAGAGACATTTTTACGAGAAATAGTAAAATAATTTATACATGGAATCTACAAGTATTGATCTACGACTAATGGTCAATGGAATGTCTCTGTTTGCCTGATAATGAAAAAAACTCGATGTTGTCGATAAACTCTAAATTGGTTTCAAATAGGTTTGGTATTGTAAAACTGTCTGTCGTATCAATTGATTTGACTGTACGAATTCGAACACGATATTAGACGTGCTCGATGTAAAGTAAATCATGGCAGGTCCGGCTAAACGACGAACCAACCGTTTTGCATGGACGCATGTAGGTGGCAACGGGTGGACAGAGGGCATAGACGCGACGCTCCTACCCGTACAGTGCTGGCGTTAATGCTAATGCTAATGCCGATGCTAATGTCGATGTTAATGGTGTTGACGGCGTCCTTTGCCGATCTGTACTGGCGAATAGACCTACCAACAGACACATGCTATCTCCAGTCACCCAATTGATTATCATCGATTTATATCATTCTGGCAGATAGTTCGATCCAGCGCAAACTATCGATCGTTTTTATCGATCATTTCTCAATTAACATTTTGTACTTACCATTATATGCCTTTCTTAACACGTAAAAATAAATTTTGCATCGTGTTAATCACATTCTACACGAACGTATCGATAGAAATTACAACTGAATCGCAATACGAAATCAATTTGTTAAAAGAAAAAATGTGCCGATGAACATTTTTTAGCGAATAATTCAAATTACATCGAATAATACTAATAGTAATAATAATAATAGCGAATGACACTAATACTATACCTATTACAAACTAATTACAAGGGAATAATAATTAGTTACGATAAAGATTAACATAGTATTTTGAATCAAGAACTGCTATGTTAACTGCTAGTAACTCAGTTCAAACAGTCATTTATATAAAACACAGTTACCAAAGAGCCCAAAATCGAGTTAACAAAGCGTTATCAAAGAGATAGCCGTGAATATATGTATTTGAAAATGAATAAATAAGCTTGAGTAACTGCTTTTAAGCAAATTGTAAATTTGAGTTGTAAAAATCAATTGAATTGTAAAAATGATTTGAGTCGACACCGAATGGGCAATGAGTTCCTAAGATTGAAGTGAAATAATCATGTAATGTAGTTCTTGTATCGCACGCAAGATCATCAATGTTCACTTGTCCAGTTGTGTAAGTTTTAACGACTATCTAGCATAAAACTTTTAATGACTGGAGAAATGCTCAATTTCGATTTCTGGGATCGAGTGTAGTGAATATTGAGAATGATAAGTAGAGAATTACGATTGGTTAATTTCTATTAATTGGAATGCCTGTTTAGAT
Source organism: Bombus terrestris (assembly GCF_910591885.1). NCBI lineage: Eukaryota > Metazoa > Arthropoda > Insecta > Hymenoptera > Apidae > Bombus > Bombus terrestris. Next base: position 143,351 of record NC_063279.1, on the reverse strand, counting down.
TCTCGATTTCATATATATATATATATATCAAGTTATATATTAATCTTTTCACAGTTTTCCGCATGAAAATAGGATTTTTAATTTGCTTTCGCAATTTAGTTCAAAAATTTCATTTCTCTCCTTACACACTACAGACATTTTTTTGGAAGGAAGAAGCCTCTAAGATCGATTCAATTCTTAAGTCGAAATTACGTCATCGTCGTTGACGACCTAGACGTCAATTACTGCTACTACCTTTACTACCGTATTGCATTTGCATAAACAGCCACGACTCAATCTCTATGCTAATCGACTTGTTCGAGTCCGAAAAGTACTTGCGTTAGATGCGCGTGTCTGAATTCCTGCATGCATATATGTATGTATGTTTATACGTAATTTACAGATATTTTCAGTTTGCTTTTCACAATATCAGAAATGTATTCTGAAATTACAAGTACTCCACTTCACGTTCCATTTTATTAATACAACTTATTTTTTTATTTATTTATTTATTTATTTTTTGCCGCCACCGATCGAAACCATGAACAATTTACCGTCACTGACGTTATTCGTATATCATACAATACAACAAATCATGTACACAACTCATTTGCTTATGTACATTTCGCCGAAACGATTTATCGCGAACTGCTAAGAAAGTTATTCAGTTCCAAAATAAATACTTTATTATGTTTCATTATTTCATTTAGATATTAGATCTCATAAAGTTTATTTAAATACATATAAATACATATTTATTTTCTTTGTTTTGTCATTTTAAACGAAATCTACGTAATATCAATCGCTTGCTTCTCGAGTTTTATTATTATCCATTATTTTCAATTGTCTGTTAATTAATATATTTTTAAATTAATATATTATAATATGTATATATATATATATATATATATTGTTTATTAAACAAATGCCCAAACAAATTAACATTTACTAATGGCAAAGGTGATTTACAACATGTTTCTCGATTAATGCTTTCAACGGTTATTTCAGTGGTATGCGCACAATTGTAAATAAAGCGATGTTGTATCATGACAATTCTGATATACATACTGAAACGAAGCTTCACAATTAATATACGAAAGGGAAAATACTGTTTAGTATTTTTCTGTTTTTAAATTGGATGCTGGGCGAGCAAGTGAACTCATTTCTGGAGTGAAAAATCCGATTTACGGAAATTAAATTAAACCTCCGCAATGGTAACCTTTGAAATTAAATTTTTTAATGCCATCTCTGTGGTAAACTGTTGACTCATATACACGTGCCTATCTAAAATGTGTAAAATAGTTGATATCGTGTAAAAATACTCTACAAAAGCAATGTAAAATTCGTGAAAATCGCAGTAATTTAGATTACACAAACATGTGTATCACTTTTAAGCGGTACTTTTCAATATCCTGGAACGTTATGTTATCTTAGTTATTCAATTATTAAGGATAAACAGGATATGGAAATAAGTACTTGAAACTTAAATCCACTTAAGATGAATGAATTTTTAGATTAACGATGTTAATTTCACAGAATGAAACGATTAAGCGACGATTAAGGTTACTCGATTATTTCTTTTGTAATATCTTTTAGTGGACTTGAATCTAATTAACAATTATAAATTTCTCTCATACAGGGAAGAAAAGCCTACGTGATAAAAGAATTTGCTTTATGAATATTTGAAACGTCTGGATGGATCAAATTTTGAACACGAACGCATCAATTCTATTCTTAAAAATATAAGGGGAAGCTCTTCGCTGATCTACTACAAAGCTGTTTTAGAATTACAAATGGTCCAATTAAGGAGTGTGTAATACGAGATTGTGAAGGAAATATTTCCTTATCTGGTAAACATCTGTCCAATCTTGTTGTATCTTTTACCATCGGAACTTTAGAACGAAAGTCTTGTGTGTGGTTGCCGACGAACAACGAGCCACGTTGCCACGAAATTTATTACAACATTATTTCATTCTCATAATAAGTATTAAGAACAGGAATAGTTGAATCCAACTTTTTGCCATTATCGTTTAGTAAGTTGAATAGCGACGACTAAGTAAATAAGCAGTGTTGTCTCTTATCAAGACCCAAGTCGATTCTTCCTTTTTAAATAAAGCGAGCATTCAGATTAATACTTCGGAACATGATACATAACAATTCCAACGTATTGTAAATTTTAGAGTCCAGAAAAATTAGACCTAATAATTTGATAATAATATCTATGTCCTTTGCGTGTGCGTGCGTATTTGCGTTAACGTAAAACATTATTAGAAATGTAAATGTCCAATAAGATGATTTACATTTCTAATAATGTTTTACGTTAACTCGTCATGTCCAATAAGATGATGGACATGATTTTACACATAGTTACATGTACATATATATATATATATATATATGATGGAATAGCCAATACACATATATATATATATATATATATATGATGGAATAGCCAATACAGATTGGTTTACAGAATTGATTACAGAGAAGTCACAATCGTAATTACATAAAGCACGTAGTCTTATAATTTGAAGAATTGTTTCAAAACTAATTTTTTCAGGATGCTTCTCGCTTTCGTTAAAAGTAAAGTGACTAAGGCAATCGTCGCATCGCGAAAATCGATAAAAGAAAGAATTTTCCTTTTCTATTGATTTCCTTTTGAAATATGTATGTATCGGATCGCGGATTCGATGGTTTCTCGATCTATTGCAAGATGTACGCAGACTGTAAACTAGGATTGACTTCGATATCGAAGAATGGGACGGCCGCTAAGCTAGGATTCGCGATTTATATTTGATCGAACTCGATGCCAGATCCCAACGCGGTCAATCCTTGCGAGAGTATATCTACGAAGCTAGGTCTCTGGCAATAATTCGAGAAAGATCTTCCTGACGACGTTGACGGCTCCTTCGGGAACGGATCCCCGAGATAAATGGGAACTCAGAGCATTGGGACCATTTCCCGTCCCCCTCTTAAATTCGATGAAATGTCACATAGCTACACTGCATTGTGTTCGTTTCATCATATTCATAAAAAGTGTTTCAAAATTTGCTACTTTCGTATAAAATAACGTGAACACGTGGATACTCGTGGATACTCGTGGATACTCGTGGAATGTAAATCTAGAAGAATTATAAACGAAAACAATAGTCTGAAATCTGGTTAAAATATTCTAAAAGCTTGCGCAGATAATATACATGTATGTACCTATATAACAGTGTTTCTAATCCATCTTATTTTGCATCCCTGCATGCGATACGAAGAATTCTAAATTCTTAATATTGCTGATAATTTTGGGCTTATGATAAAATATTTATTACAGGCACAAAATTGTCTTTGTAGACGATCAATTTATGGAATGGATTGAAATAAATCAATACTCGATAACATGCTTTTAGCTATGTCTACAAGATTTACTATTTTACAACGTGCGCTGCACTTTTTAAAATCACAAAGCACCAAGTATCATATTACGAATATTGTCACGAAAGATCGTGGATTTGATATTTGACATTTATCTTCTTTGATATATGTACATACTGTACACTCTACTTTCATCTGTTATATTCGATTCAGTCACTTCCTTCTAGTCCGTCCTTTCACAATTTTATTATTGAGATATTTCGATTGTGAACTTAAAAAAGGATAATTTCTCTTTCTAACGACAAAACTATACGTATGTCTTACTTGAAATATATAATATATGTAATACAATATCCCAATATAACATAATACATGTAATATAATATCCCAAGGAAAATATCACTTGAAATTACAGTACAACCTTTCTCGCCACTTTTTCGTGAAAGTTCATGTATAATACAACAGCTTACGTCAACTAACAATGAGTTTCTAGGAAAATAGACAATTTTTATCATAACACCGTCTCGGAGGATAAACTCTGGATGAACGACGAATTACGACAGCGGAGAGAGAACAGAACCGTTTCCGTCGTCAGAGGGTTGGTTAATCCGGTTAGTCCAGAAGTTACTAGTCGAATCAGCCGAAGAGAAAGACATGAACAGTTAAGGATAATCGACGATAGAAGCAAGAGAATTAGTCACCACTACCGTCCTATTATTGGAGTCAAACTTTTACCTTTGCCAGTAGAAATCCAATCGACTTTTATTTATCGCGTGTCAGCCTGATCACTTTGTTATCAAGAATAAGATTCACCTCGGAAAAATGTTTCTACACCTGTTTCAAAATTGTCACTTTACCTTTTTAGATAAATTTCTAAACTAGAACCTGATTTGATCGATAAAGGTTCGTAATAACGAAGCTTATCAATATCTTACCTAGGATAGAATGTTCATCCTCAAGTATTTCGAATATTTAACAATCCTGTATACATACTTTATTTCAGCATATTGTATAATATTATGTACAACATATGTTGTTGATCATTTCAATGATTAAAATATAAATTAGTCGAATATTTAAAAATTACATAATATGATAGAATAAAAGAAAAAATGGAAGAAAATGATGAAATTCAGAAATGTTTGATAAAAATTTAAGAGTACTTTTGCAAAATTGGTATTCGAATAAAATGAAACTGGGGCATTTGCGTAGCGAAAACAAAGTTTGAAAATTCGTTGGTTGAAATGAAAATGGAGGGGGTGCGGTGGGTGGGTGGGAGGCGAGAAGGAAGGAGGTGGCGGAGGAGGAGGAGGAGGAGGAGGAGGAGAGAGCGGGAAGAATATCAGTTACCGCTTGGTTGGAAAGTTGGCTGAGGGTTGCTACGAAGAATACCCATTTTTAATCTGGTAGCTTTCATCTAATATTAACTGGAATTTAAAGGGACTGAGGTAAGAGATTGCGGGTCGAGAATAAAAGAAAAAAGGAAAGACACGGTTAAAATGGAATCACTGGGAAGAGAAAGAATGCATAAATGATTTTACGCCGTAGAAACGACTCATATTTTCATCGTTTAAAGCTCTCTCGACAATTTTGTATTTTCCCGTACAACTTTTTAATGCGCAATCTTCCCCACAAAAACGGTCTTAGAGAATCATCGGTATAGCGTTCAGGAATAGTAGGGAATTCAATTAACGATTTAATTGTTGTAAATAATATGTTTGAAATGTTACATAATATGTAAGAATAATTTAGTGGTTTGATCATATTAATCGCTAATTTTTCTGGAACATTATTCCATAAGAGTTGTTAATAATTTGCAAAAATTCATCTACGTGAAATTTCAGTTTCTTGTTCATGATAAATTTCGAGGATAAAATTTGGAAGAGCAAATTGAACAAAACAGATCATCGCGCTGTCGTTTCAATCGCAAAATATTTCTATTACTATCGTTATTACCATCTTTGTCCAAAAACTATGTACATGTTTGAGCTCGTTTTAAAGCCCCAAAAGAAAACCATTTTCAAATTTATTTGTAAGATTTTATTTACTTTTTTTGCTTACGTAAATACATCGATAACAGGCACACGAAGAACATAAATTGTTAGTTTCACGCTAGTCATACGAATGTCTTACTTGCTTACTTGGAATGAAAAGTACAATCGTATCGTATCGTATCGTACAATCGTATTTTACGAGAAACATTATTCGTTACAAAGGAATAATTCATTTAAAAAAGTCTTTTTCATTTTTACATCTGTCTTCTTTTTTTTCTTTTTTTTTTTTTTTTTGCTCTCATAGAATTTCTCGTCTAATTACAATAAAAGTGACATTTCGTCTCGTTTGAATGGATTGGCTTCGTAAGGAAATTGTATTTAGGAGCTAGGCGTTCTGATTGATATATTAAATCGATATATCAAAATAACACAGAATGTACGACGTATTTTCATAATTTGATTTCGTTCGCGGATATAATTATTTTTCAATGTTTTATTTGTATAAAGGAAAGACTATAAATCGCATCACCGAGAGTGTCTCGAGATGTAAAATATGTTAAACAGACATTTTTTGTACTAGAGAAAGCCGCGTATCTCGGGTTCGTGTTTTCTTGAAACTCTAATATGGATTTTTCTAGAAGAACGGCCTCGATCGTTGAATCGTTTGCGTTTTTATCAAACGAAGTATTCACGGAGGTAGTAAAAGTTCAAATGCATCCAGGTGTGAAACGAGGAATCGTGCAAGGGTGTAGGCAAATAAAACTGTCGACATTGCAAGACTTTATTGCCAGTACGCCATTGCTTGGGAGCTGGTTTAGTCAGTTGAGCATTAATGTGCCCGATGTAAATCGAGCTTCGTGTTCTTTCTTTCCTTTACACCTTACACTCTCCTTCGGATCGTTATGCTTTCAGTACATTGGTCTAGCAAGAATGTTCTTGTGCTGTCTTCATTGTACTTCTGTGAGCAGTTCTTTCCCTGGCAGTCACCCGTGAATAATGGCGATTTTATTGTGACAAAGAATCGTTCTTTCGCCTTCTATTCAAACTATATGACTTGCTTTTTCGTCGAACTAACGTCGAGTTAACAACGATTTTTAGTTATGTATATAATCTCGTATTGCCACGTTATTACTCGCATAAAAGCAATGGAAGGTTAATTTTTCAAAATCGTTTCGATACATGAAATCCGTACGCTTTAATTTAATAACAGTTAATATTGTGTCGTTACCGATATGTTTATCTTTATAACTGCTCCTTCGATTAGATACATCATCCGGTGCATCATCGTCCTTTTAAATGTATGTCTATGTTTTTAATAATTGATTTTGCATTTTGAAGTTGATATCTGGAAATTGACTTGACAATTTGAATGAAAATTAAACATTGCGAGTGTTGTTTCACGCACAATCTTTCTTTCTGACATGTGAACATGTAAACATAAAGCGATCAAAGAAGCGATTAACTCCATCGACATAAACCAAATACTTCAATATTTTAAGCTAAATCAATTTTTTAAATCTTGGTGTGCCGATTCTTCAAACGAGATTGATAGACATCACATTTCTAAATTTTTGTACAAAAAACATTGGTACAATTTATATATGTGTACGTATATCGAAGATCGCAAAATCTGTAATACGCTAACATTTAATTTTAAGTTGAATTTTCGAATATTAGAAACGAAAGTCGATATTCTCTTATTGGAACCGATTTAAATTCCCTACTATCGTATGATAATTTATGTTCGTGATAAGAGATCGTAGAGGAGATTGCGAAATGTGTTGTCCAGCTGGGCTTATTAGTTGCACCTGCATGAGCATGTGAAAGGCCATACATGTGGCTTTGTAACATGGCGCATGTACTTAAAGTTATACATATCTACATATAGACCGTACTTATGCACTACCACGACTGACAACGCGGGCTTAGAATATCCGAATCAGCTAATACAATAAATCATTTAAGTTTTTACACACTTGTATCTTACAACTTTTACAATTGAATACTTACCAACTTCATTTATATACCTATACTAGTAGAATGGACGAAAATGACGAAGACAATAACCGTGTTATTTACTGTTATTAACTGTATTTCGTACAATTTTTCGAAATTTATATATACGTTTATCTAAAGAAATTTTCATGAAAACGGATCAACAATTTGAAACGAAAATGAATAAAAATAGGTTAATCTTTTATGATTTCCTTTATGTAGCCAAATTCCTTGTTTACAAACAAACTATTTCTACATTTCAATCATCTTTCTAGACCTGATAGTTTCGAAGAAAAGAAATTTCAGGAAATATGTCACTAACCTCCAACTTTGGCTACTGTTTCCTCTCATTCCATCGATACGAATGTGGACACGCGAAAGAAAATATATACGCGTCAGATATTTCTTCGACAGCTACATCGTGCACAAGTTTCCTTAAAATTGGCGACTTACTTTTTAACACGGACAATTTTGAGAATATTCTCTTGTTGGAATATTATTAGGTTATAAGATGGGTTATTAGAAAATAAGATAAGATTATTTTTGCCGTGTAAAAGCAAATATATTAGCATCAGATAATGATGGAGAACTTTTGTTGAGTCTTCGATCGTTTGTAAATTCGGTTAAACGCAAAACATGATTTACTATATCGGTACCATATCGGCCATCGGAATTAGATCGATTTTAAGATCGTGAAAGAGGAATCGGGAAGGATGCCTGGTCTGGACAGACATACCGGAGAAGCGGACGAGTACTCTGACTTTTCGTTGCTTATGGAGAGGATTTAGAAGTCGTTGCCAGAACGTCAGGTAGTAATAATAAATGAGGCGTTGGGAATATAAGAAAAGTGAAAAGGACGCAAGAATCGTTCAAAATTAATTAAGAATATGGATAACAGGCGTTGAAAAGAGCTTTAGGGGGTATGCGTATAATTTAGTAAGATTAGATTAATAAGAGATAAATATCCTCGAATACTTCAAACTCTTATTGTTTCGTTTACAAGTTACAATAAAAAGCGATATAATAATAATAAATAAAGCGTGTAAAAGCAAAATAAACAAAATAAACTCGAGAATAATAAACCAATTTTGAAATACGAAACATATTCTGTAATAATATAGAGATACATTTCATGTTCAAGATTTGATGCTACTAGACTACTATTCGTAGAGATAATATGAATATTAATACGAATGACTGTGTATACAGTATTATACATTCCACATTTAATTACGTACGTTCTTGTCACGTTTCTCTGCGTACAAATATGTTCATTCAAAAATTTTACACAAGATTTCGTAATAGATAATTCATGCATTACGCCATTTCTATTTTTATCAATTATTCATATATTTTGTCTGACGACGAGTTACTGCGGAACCACGGTTCTACTCGAGATATCCTTCCGGACGATGTTTTAAGTAAATACATTTATTAAATTACAAATAGGTGTAGCAATAATTATAATAATATAATTATAGATATTATTCATTTATATCCCTGGTTTAGCCGCTACGTTGCGGCTAAAGAAGAATGATTTCCTGTAGTTCCATTCGCCTGTTACAACCAATACTTATCGGTAGACTCGACTTATTGATTTAAATTAAACGATGAACTGAATTATTAGAAATAATTAGAGGTATTGAAAGTGTAACGATATGGTCTAGATGTGTTATGTATCAGATAAGCATATACGTATAATACGATAAGTACGTTAAACGATGGTGTCGGATGAACGTATTCGGTTGGATGTACAATAATGTACATATTAGAAGGGAGCAGCAGTTTGCATTGATACCGGTATTTCTCGTGGCTCGAGCCTAACCGACAGAATTCAGATTCCATTTGGCATTCTCGAGAGACAACGGCAGCTGTCGGAATGCACCCGAATCGTCTCTACTGTATAAATACATGCAAACGTAAACACACACTTGCGGAATAGCATAATCTCTTCCTCTCTCTCTCTCTCTCTCTCTCTCTCTCTGTTTTCTCTCGTAGCTTCTCTTGTCTAGATTTAAATTCATAGATACTTAACTTGCAAGTATTTAATAACAATAGTTTATCCGTGCATTAATGCTCTTATTTATCGAAGAAATTTCAATTTTTATGTTTCACTCACATTTTAATGTATATGCCAATGGGTACATATATATATATCAACTTTTTCTTTAGCCTTTTGACATATCTCAGTTTCACATGTATATGTATTTTTGGTATAATTCAACGTGATACAATAACGTGATTGAATATAACTTGATGAAAAGATTAGTCACGTATATGTCGAGTGCCATTACGAAAGAGGCAATATAGGACGCACAGATATATATGATTTGCTCCCATATAAAAAATTATAACATCATTCTTCTGGTTATCATTTTTTATTATTACGCATAATTCGTTCATAGTTATATTCGTAGTTCATTCGTAGTTATAGCCAAATCTCAGCACGTTGATTAATGTAACAATGGACATCTTTATGATCACTATTATCGATCATATTAACATATAAGCTCACAAATTATTATATTAACAAATATAGTATTTTCTGAACATGATTAGAAAGTAATACCGTAAAATTTATTTGTTAATAAGTTTGAGGTTTGATACTCGAAATAACCAAGAAAAACATAGTTTACAGTGTCCTTTGTCGACTATTGTAGGAAAACCAAATTTAATTTTACTATGTTATCGGGTATACAACGTATATAAATACAATTCTCATTCCTTTCATGAGGAATTCAATGACGATGGTAATGAGTATAAATAATAAAAAATACAGATATATAAAACACGAAAAGATTCTTTTGCTCGATGTTTGATTAATAGTAGTTTCTCATGTATAAAGTATAAAGATATGTAGAAGCTGTGCGAGGAAACCTCGAGTTGCCCTCGCGTCGTCTCGTGTTGTCTTTTAAACTCATAAAGGCAAAATCCAAATGCGCATCGAACGAAGCGAATAAGCAACTGCGAAGCGTCTTCAATCTCGTCGGAAAACCGCCAATCATTAGCTCGTCCAAAATCCTGCTGTATTCAATTCAAACCGAAGCATACCTCACGGTGAGGCAGGTAAATATATTTTCTCGCCAGGCAGCTCGCGGCTTTGCCTCGCACTATCTGTACATAGCTCAATTATTGTCAAAACTTCGGGTATCTGTGATTTAGAGAATATTGTTGCAATTCCTGATTAACACATATGGCTAACTGTTAAATGCATGATAATTAAATAATTGGATAATGTCTTTAATATAATCGATTTTTACGTTATTTCTAATTTATAATCAGACATTATTGACGGTTACGATAAAGCAAAGGTTTGCAAAATAAAATAACGATAGGTAACGAATGTTACATGCATATAGTAATAATAAAGGATATTAAATCTTAATGGTAATGTCAATTCAATTCTAAAATTATCTCATCTATTATTATGATCTGCGATATATTCAGTTTCTACTTGAAGTTGCACGAAAGTTGTAAGCCGAGTGAACATTTTTTAAAACAATACCAGTTGTTTCGTCAATTGGAGGAATAATTTCGAATATTTCATGTTTGACCGGAACAAAGTGTATAAAGAAAAGAATCTGGAACAACGATATCATCAACTATTGGTAATTTAGTCACGATCTCGTAATATCGTCGTTCAATATCTAACGAATTTTGCCTGATTCGCAAACGACCATCTACGCAGGCAATAGTAGAGGCAATCATTCAAGCCGATTTATCACGTGGCCCGAGCGAACACCGGCGGTCATACATTCCGACTCCAATTTACATCCGAAATCCATTTGGCCGATATGGCATTCGTCACGACATTTGGGTCGATCTACGACTTCTTGAGCACATTCCTTCAGTCGGTCACGCGTCTCAGTTATGAAATCAGCAGTACGTACATGGGTTTTCCGAGCATGATTCTGCAACTAAGATAGTAATAATTCGACTATGTGGAATATCAAGCCAAATAAATAACGAGGGAAATTGGATATATAGGGAGGCAGTGACAAACAGCCAAACATCTCGCGTAAGACATATTAACTAGACTCCCGAGAGTGCTATAATCTCTCTTGTATGTCACTCGTTGCACCGCGCCCGTTACCTACCTACCTACGTACATATATGTATGGTGATAGTAACCAGACAAGACTACGGTTCCTTTAGGCAGAATCCCTAGTCGTCGGTTGATTCACGAATTTTGCTATACATATTCGAATTAGTTTTCAAGCCTTGTTCCACAGTTGGGCACGACTACTGTCGAAAAGAATTTTACTGTAGGTTACTTTCTAAAATAAGGTAAATAAGGTAAAAATATGTGTATATAATAAGAAATTCTTCAAATTTGATATACGATTAGAACTACCTTCTACGATTAGAACTATATACTCATATATAGAATTTAAGAAAAGAACAGCGAATACTTTCCATCGTTTATCTTTTTATTTTTCCGTGTTTGAATTTTAACATTCGTCGTCTTTTTCCGTGTTATGCGTGAAAGCATAAATGTTGTTTACAACGTGTTTGCGATAATATTCTCACGATCTATTTATGTAAAATTGAGTATATCATGCTTGGTTCAAATTGGGATTAAATAATATCGCATGTTTTTTTTATTGAAAATGATTCAATGAAATTAAAATTGTTAATCCAGCCATTTTTTGGATATTATTCATGCGTACTAATACCTATATGACTTGTATTAAATTCAAAAATTAGTAGTATACATACATATAAGGAAAAAATGATCAATAAGAGGTTGCGTATAATCGACCAGTTTCACCTTTAGATAGGCACTTAAGTACATCAAATAAATTTCGTCAGCATGTAACTAATACATAAACATTAATTTCCTATTGAATGAAATTAACTCGTGAAATTCCTGTAACGCTTTAACAAATATGCATGTTTTCGAAATTACGCGTACATAACTTTCTGTCGATATAAATATAAAATTATTAGTCGAAAACGTAAGAAATGGGAAATAAATAAAAGATAGAAATTAGAATCTAATTGACAAGTATTGCCTTAACAGCAAAATCAAGGAATTTTATCGAGCATCCCATTCACGTGGCTATCTTTTTTTTTCTTTTTTTCTTTTTTTTTTCTTTCATATTGATTGCCACTATAGCAATTTATCTTTCCTTCTACCCCACGCGAGGTCACCTTAGATATGAAAGCTTCGAGTAGCCAGCGCATGCAAGCACGCAAAAATATCATTACATCATAAAACACGAGGTGATCCTTTGAAACTAGCGATGCATATCGGTTAGCTTATATTTTCGTTCAAATATTTCTTCGATTATGAGACTTTAATTTGGCTTGCGATTTTATTAAGGAACTTCTATCGATAATTTGATCATCGATGTACACGTATATTACCTATAATAAATTTGAATTTGATATTGAGACATATCAAGCATGGGTCACCTTTTTAGTTTTCAGGTAAAAAAGTTATTCTTGACACGGTTGGCATTCATATACTGATTTGTATTCATTAAAAAGTTAATTATTGATACTTAATGGTCATGTCGATCGCACAACTTATGTATGTAGCTACCGTTACTTACAACGAGTCTTCGCGCCAGTTTCCCATCGTCCACGCCGCTTATCAGCCGTTATCATCCGTTTTCGGGAACCGTTACTTTACCGAGCCCGATATTACCGTTTCTGGCGGTCAATACAAAAAGTTTATCCTTGAAACGAATGCCTCAAATACAAGTATTCAAGCGATTCGAGTATTAAAGCGATGGTCGCCCTTACAAACATTTTGACATCGACGGTGTTGTCATTATATAATATCGCATCGTCGCTGACTATATTATGGTGGCGGGCCGCGAGACAAAAGTCACAGAAACACTAGTTCTGCGGTTTGTCGATTTGCCACCCATCCGCCACAGATGTCTCCGAATCTCAAACACTTACATAGAACGTTTACATTTTAAATAAGATAAAGCAAAATAAGACAACATGTTTGCTGAGACGGAACGTTCAGGTTTCCAAATTTTATGAATGCTGGCGCTATCTGCCCTATTCTCGTTTCTAAAGATGTTAATATCGTAATCGTTATAATTTTTATTACAATTTGCAGTTGTTGTGCGAACATTATAACAAATTTTGCCACCAAAAAGATTTCTAGTACATTAATAACAAATATTTTGTTAGAAAAATGAAAATTGCGAATGACAATAAATATTTTATATTACAGGATCAACAGTAACAACAAGAGCAGTTCTTCAAGGTACGGCAGAGTTGTCATGTGATATCCGTCCACCGCAACAAAATGATTCCGTAATTTTAGTTGTTTGGTACAAAAGCGATACCACGCCTATTTACAGGTAAATAAGCAAACTTTCATGTAGAAAATTTCCGCGTCTTGGATATTAATCCAAGTGTTCGAACCTTATATTATGTTCAATTCGTTTTTTTCTTATTTTACTTAGTATATCTTAAACAGTAAATTTCGGTTTTTTTTTTTTTTTTTTATACAGTATGCTTCGTTTTACAGTTCGTTTATCGCAGAAAATTCATAATGTATAATAGTTTTCAAATATAATTGTCAAGTTTGTACGAGGAAATTGAGGAATAATGTATCGATTCGAAAAAATAAAGAGCAGCAAAAACAAAACTGCTGCAAACTTTTATCGGGATCATTTACAAACGAACAAGTCTCGCGCAAATTTGGAAAAGATTACAACGAATCTCAGAGTTTTAAGAATCAGAATGTTAAATATAATTGTTTCCAAGTATTAAATTAAGATATATACTGTTTCAGTTACGATATGAGAGGCAAACATTCTGAAAAAGCTTCTCATTGGAATAATAAGGATCATCTAAACGATCGTGCATTCTTTAGAACTGTCACTGAACCAGCAACATTAAACATCAATCACATCGAAGAAAGAGACGAAGGTGAATACAGATGTCGAGTAGATTTCGCGAAGAGTCCTTCCAGAAATTCAAGAATTCACCTGATGGTCATAGGTTTGTATTATACGGACTTTTACTATATTTAGTAAATATAGTATTCGTTATAGAATTCGTTACATATCAATTTATTATGTACCTCATAAGTTTTATGTATTTGTAATTTTTTATATTAGAAAACATAAATTTGCTGGTCAAAACTCATATCTCTCATAATTCACAAATACCTGATGAACTTGGTATAAAATGACTTGGTATAAAATGGTATCTATTGTTAAAGATGGGGAACATGATATGCAACATTAATATCGTTTCTATACACATACCGCGATATTATTGATTTGCGAAAGAATAATCGTTTCAAGAACTAGAAAGGAGGGTGTTACAAAATGTCAGTTTCGGGGATCGCCTTGAGTTGAAAAATATATGCAAACTCTCTAAAAGTGTCTGTCAGGGAACAAAAGTGTCCTTATCGCTCTTCCGAAAAATAATGGGAAAGTTGTTAAAAATGAATCCAAACACGCGAATATGATAATGATCAAACTCACCTAACTCGTTATAATTCATCTTATTTCTTGCCAAATTAATTAATGAAAAAATCAGTCTACCGACTTATCGTCGACTGAATTGTCCTGAGCGTATCATAAACTCTGCAGTCCAAGTCGCTTATTTTTATTCTTAATTTATTAACGCCAAAACTAACAACTAGTATTTGAGGATTATTCGAATAAAATTATAGTCATACATAATCGAAACTTTTATTCAACGTTACAGTTAATCGTTCGCTGAATAACCAATAACAATTAGAATAATTTTATACGATATTATTTTATACGAAATTATCTAAATAAATTTTTTAACCCAGTAGTGCTCAATTCCGAATTCTAAACAAATTGTCACAAACGATGAACTAATATGTCGCTACATAGATAATTAATTAATAATCCCTCTTCATGGAGAACGGTTGGTTTATAAATCGGTTAATTGATCGTGTCATTAGGATATTGTACCACCAATAAGAATATTTTATTTTCGTATATTACAGTACCACCGCATAAACCAAATATTATTGATGAACGTGGAACTGTGCCAGCGGTAGCAGGTCCGTATGAAGAAGGTGGTGATATGAAATTACAATGTCTTGTTTCTGGAGGTGAGTTTTCCCTATTGCTTTCTATTTATATTTCTACTAAGAGTGAAAAATTATTACGTTCGTATTCAAGTTTTCTGCATAAGCATATCAAATTATTTTCAAGTAATAACATTGACAATTGAACAATTAACGTGGAACCGAGAATATCGTCCAACATGTAATATAAATTATCTTACAATTATTTTTCTCAACAAAAGACGAACGTCCCCGTACGATACACGACAGCTTGGAAGGAACTGACAAATATTCGCTATTTCACGAGCTCTTACTGTCAATGCCATGTAGGTATAAACAATATTTTTCGGTCGTTCTTGAAAGGTTTTTACGTTCGAAAAAGGAAAATATGGCGGCAATCGTTTATTTTCTCGTCCAAACGATATAGACAGTTCAATGCGAAGTAGCTGAATAACAATTAGAAGTAAGCAAGTATAGGTATGATCCGATTATGTTTGATGAAAGATCTCATTATAGAGAAATTTTATAATACTATTATATCGTTATTTTTTACAATTTTGTTGTTATAAATCAACTTAGATTTAATTATACGCATAGTTAGACGTTATTAAACGTTACTTCCAAAATAATGTATTTCCGATATTAAGAAAGTTATAAATCAATTACAGATTTACAATATTTTAGATACTTTATGGATATATTGGAGATTATTGGTATTCAGCATTTGAATCTGCCGCTTTCGTTTAACATTTTAAACGGCTTTTACCGTCTCTTACAAGCGTGTATGTAGCGTTGCACCCTGCTGTACACGATATGATTTGTCTCAAGGCATGCCACCAGATCAGGTTTCGTACGAGGCAAGCTGCATCTCTTGGGACTTACTTGCAAGAGTAGTTTGGACATGGGCATCTTCCATGAAATTGAATATCATTTCTGTGCGAAAAAAAGTTGCAATTGGTTAGTTGTAGTAGTAGTAGACGTGTGTATTGATACGATAATTAATGTGTGTGTAATGAAGAGCAAGAAATACCACGAACAAAGGGAGAAAACGGTCTCGAAGAATTGGCTGAGAGCCAATTTTATTATTACTATCGTACTTGGTCTCATCTTAATCAGGAAAATTTCACCAATGCGTTAATGAAATTTTTAGAAATAAAAGAAAATTCCGTGGTTGCATTAGTGTCTTATCTCACTGGTACGAGAGCGAAATGGTACGGCTTCGGTGTGCGACCCCCTCAAGTGCACGAGATAACGTCACGGGGATAGAGATGACACAACGACGGCGAAGATCGATGATATAAACAATGCAGTCTGACCGTATTCTGCACATACACGAGATCAAAAGTAATCACGAGGCCAAGTAATATCTGACCGACAAATGAACAAAAGGCACCTGATCTGCCGGAACACAACCTACCGCTACATGCTAGAATATAGAAACTCTCGATCCGTTTTTGGTGGCTTCGTACCTACGTCACGCAGTACAAGAAATTTAATCATGACCTATTATCGAGTTCCATTGGTATTAACAAAATATCTTCATCTACCGGACCTCATCCCGCCACGACCATCCGGTAGATCATAAACAAACACTAACCTTCCACGGCCAGCTACCCACGTCATCGTGTACAAGATCGTAATAGAGTTTAAAATTAAAGTTTACGACTTTTACTTTACAAATTAAGGGGTCTGCCTAATTTCTGCCTACAACTTCTACAACTACAATTTCTGCAAACAGGCGGCGGACCAGTTCTTCAACACGCGCGAGACGTTGGCTGTTTTCGATGAACTTGTAGAACCGTTTCGTCCATTTTCACTTCGACGATTCTCGAATATATTGCAAAGCTCAACAGTTCGAACAACTTTTCCCTATACGTGTAACCGAGATATTAAAAATGCTAACCCAAACCCCCAATACAATTATAAACAGAAGACGGATGGGACGATCGACAACCAATACTGGATGCATACGCTGTCATAGATACATACAACTGTATGCGGAAATATACTGTATTTATACCTACAGGTTCTTGCGAATATCCGGGAAATTAAGCGAATCCGACAGTTATACGTGTATAGGAAAAAGTTGCTCAGAACGTTGAGTTCTATAACATATTCGAAATTCATCGAAATCGGAGATGACAAAACGGTTCTACACGTTCAATGTATATATTTTTTAAAATTAATGTCGATGCGTATAGATATTTATTCTGAATAAATTTCAGAATTTTTATACGAAGTTCGCCGTGACTGAAAGAGGTTTTCAATTAAATCCTCGCAGTTTGTCAAAAAAGCCTGCAATACCTGCAATACAAAAATATTACATCTTTTTCATACCGGTAATCCAATACCATTCGAATCACGTTGAGACATGACCCTTCGAATTTCTGGTTTATAATGTGTTATTAAGTGACTGAGTACGAACCACGAAAATTGCCATCTACAATACGAAATCAAGGAAAGAAACGTTATACTCGGAAATCATAGCCGGAAATAATAAGGCACAACAAAATTTTACGTCTCCGTAACTTTTTTGCCAGCTAGATATTCAAGTATAGCTATCAAGCGTTCGTCGGCAAATACGGCCTCCCGCGTTACAGTATTCCCCCCCCCCCCCCCAAATGTACAGTTGAATTAAATTTAAAATAATATTAAATTTTTCTTTATCCATTCGTACATAGTATAAAAAATCTTTTGCCTCGTTTTGCCGCAATTCTTCTAATAATACTACACGCGAAAATGCATCTCCTGCAATCAGCCAATGTCTTCATCATTTACTCTTTTTCTCTCTTTTACATGGTACCTCTCCCCCTTCGATTCACATAGCTACCGCTACACCAATCGCAATCTCTTTTTTTCAGAGACACATTTTCTAACGTCATTTCGCTTCGAAGTCAAAACGGATACTGACTGTGAGTAGGTTTCATGAGGGCCACACTAGACTTCATGAGACCCAGCTCGCTTCGCATGAGCTTTCGTCTCGAGGCATACCTCGAGGAAAATCTCTTCATGTAGGGCCCGCTTTAAGAAGAACTGTGTAATAGAGTTATTTCTTTCTTTTTATTTCTAATAAGTAAATATATATTTATTTTATCAGTTCGACAAATGATCTATTCAATAATTGGATTATAAATAATAGTCAACAGATATTTGACCTACTTATATTTATATGTTGTTTACTAGGTCGACCAGAGCCAAAAGTGAGATGGTGGCGGGGAGAAATGCTCCTTGATTCGAAAGATGAGCCAGGAGAGTTTCCATCTCTTCGTAGAAATGCCTTGATAGTAAGGGAACTTTCAAGAGCTGATCTTCATGCGGTATTTACTTGTCAGGCATCCAACAACAATATCAGTCAACCTGTCTCTGCATCGGTTGCAATTGAAATGCATTGTAAGTTTCGTTATAGTATATGATACTATATTTAAATACCATTTAAGTACGATCCGAATTCGTTTGTTCAATCGCGAGAAGCGGGACGGGATAGTTCATAGGGCATTGTAATAGAGCTTGTTTTTGGTTTTGTGTTAAAATTATAGTACCGAACCGTTTTAGTGCCACGTATTTTTTATTTTTATCTAGCTATACATTTATATATATATATATATATATATATATATATATATATATATTGTAGTACATATTCATCATAATTAATATCGTAATTGTAGTGTTTATTTTTGTACCATTTTATTCACTGTGGATTTAGATCTTCGGTAACATAATCTCAAACTAACTTATAGCAGTGTTACATTTTTCTCGAATGGAAAATGATTGGTAAAAAAAGAAATTAACATAGAGATTCAATTATTGATAATTGATATTGTCGACACGATATCATTCATTCTATGAAAGAGTCCATATGTGCGCGCACGCACGCACGCACGCCCGCGCACACACACATTTAAATCCTATTCAATTAAACTCTTATATTTATATCCTTTGTTTCGTGAAAGAATTTCAGTTTACTATAACAATTACTAAATTTGTTTTGTACCTTTTAGTCGTACCGGTTTTATAGTATATATAATTGACTTTATTTACCATTTCTTTAACAATTATAATGTACATTACAAGTTTATCTATCTCGAATTCCTTTTTGAAATTACTTATTTATTTATTTCGTACGTATAAACAGAATACCAAGTTTCTTGAAACACACGCGACAGAAAATTTATTTGCTTCAATTGCCAATTTCATCGAAAAGGACGTAAAGCGAAGAAAAGAAATAGAAAATTCTGACTCCTCTGTGCTTTAAATTTAGGCGCGCGGGTGTGTGTATGTGTGTGATCTACTCAAATATATTTAAGTGAAAGTCAAGAAAAGTTGACAAAAATACCATAATTCGTAATATAACGTTGCGAGTATTTAACAGCTACGGCGTGTGAAGCTAGTATTGCGGCAGAAAATTAAGAAAATATTTGTCATCGATATCCGGTACATGGATTACATAGTTACTTATAGCCGTGTATTGTGAACTGTACTTACTTGAAGAAAATTACTGTAAAGAATAGTTGTAAATAAGTAACTATGCAAGAGAAACACCGATCGCATAATAACATTATTTATACAAATGGACTTTTTAAAAGTCTATTTAATCATCATAGTCATATTCGTCATTCAAAAGCACAAAATTCTTTCATTCGTTCATAATTTCTCTATCTCTAATCATTTCCGAGATATTGCAGAAAATATATTTCTGATACTAAGTGTGGACGATTGCCGATTAAAGAAAGAAAGAAAAAATTAAAAAGAATACGTATGGGCTAGACTGTGAATCTACAAAGTTTCATGAAAATTGGCGTTTCAGACCTAGGTGATGTTCCTTGTATATCAAATAGATTATTATCGACCTATATATAATGCACTAAATCTATATATACTATTTCATTAAATCTTTTATTCTTTTCAGTGAAACCATTGTCTGTAGCAATATTAAGTAATGAGCACGCACCCCTTAGCGCCGGACGAAAATATGACATAAACTGTATGACTGTTGGATCCAGGCCTCCAGCAAAGTTATCGTGGTACATGGATGGAAAGAAACTGAGTAACTACACGGAAAAGGTATTTTGCTTTGTATCGTTAACTTTATAAAGATTTTCACTAATATATGATTTTATATTTTGTTAAATAGTGATAGATAATAGCAAACAGGTTATAATAATATAATAATTTGCATTACAGAGTCTAGCTTCGTAATCTGTTCTAACGTTATAATCTTTAAATATGTTTTTATCGACACATGTCTATAACACAAATTGTCTTAAACACCTCTATAAAAAGACCTTTTTTGTACACAATACATGCTTCTAAGGTATGTAATTACATTATATTCACGTTGCAAGTTTGGAGGATAAAAGCGGCTCGCTTTTCTGCATTTCCATTATAAAATCTTGGTTGATCCTCGAAATATATTCGGAAGAATTAAACTCATGTAATTATACACATGTAGGATCAGGAGGAAGAATCACGGCACAAACATAAGTCATGGATTGCGTTTGAAATCGGAACTATAACGAAATTAAAATTGGAAGTACATTTATTAACACAATCAATTGCAGATCTTACGATCAGTATTCGCGACTCGCTTATTCTTCTCTCGCCGGGCGGCCGTTAAATTTTCCGCACACAAATCTCGACGTACAGCTTTCTCCGAAAGCAATCCTACTCTCTTGAACCTCAATTATCTATTCCGTTGGTCTGCCCGTTCACCGCCGCCGTTTGTACTTTATACGTAGACAGTGTCGCCTCGAAATAAGCAGCACGACCGGGACCGGACAATTGCTTATTACAAGTCAGGTATGTTATTCGGCTTGACATTTTTCTCGAACGAAACACGAAAGAACACACGGAGACCGAGCAAGAGGCTCGAGACAGCAGCCGATCATAAAGCGATCGACATTTAACACGCGATCATCGCTAATACTGTTATGAGAAAGCGTCATAAGTGTTCTATTTGTCTTTTGACAATCGGCGTTCACTGTTCATTTGACCATACAAACTTACGAAGAAATTACAATTTCTTTCTTTTACGGATTTCGTACTCGTCCCCGGATCTCTTACTCTGTCGGCGACTTCAAATAACGAAGAGGGAATTGTGAGTTGCTTATTTCGAGTCAAAATTCTACGTGTTGTACTGATCGACACGACGAGGCGTGCGCTTATACGTTCAAACTCTCTTGCCGAAATTAAACCGTCGCGTCGTTGTCGATGAACCGGCCCTGACTTTTCCCTTTTTTCCTTCGTTTTCCTGCAACGATAACGGTTCATCTACGGTTCGGCTACAGTTCGGCTACGGTTCGGCAACAGTTTTCGCTCTTGCCTCGCTGCCCTGCCGTTCCAACGGCCGCAAACATACATCTGTACACAAACGTGCGCTCTCCCTACATATATATAAATATTACTGTATAATAGCGTTCATGGGATAATTCCATGAATTTGTATTTGTTTTTTCATGTTGAAGGTATCTCAAGATGGTAACATGACAAGTTCGACGTTGATATTGAAACCAACGTTGCTTGATCACGATAAAGTAATCACTTGCCGTGCAGAAAATTTCGAAATTCAACGAGGTATAGTCGAAGACACATGGAAATTAAATGTATTCTGTAAGTATAACATTTTTTTATATAAAATATTTTTCAGGAATACAAACTATTGCAATTTCAATACTTCTATGGATATTCACTTTTATAATATTTACTCCTTCTGTTTTTATTTTTCAGTTGTACCAATTTTACATCTGGAGTTAGGATCGAATATGAATCCAGACGATATCGAGGAAGGCGATGACGTATACTTTGAATGCAAAGTTCATGCTAATCCTGGCGCTTACAAAGTTATATGGAGGCATAATGTAAATTTTAGTTGAATATACATGTAAACATATTATATTATATAAAATGTTTACATATATATATATATATATATATATATATATATATGTTTGTTGTACAATGTTTACAGTAGAATAATATGGTCTATTCTAAACTATTTTGGCTATAGGCTAATAATAATAAAGCTAATAATAAGGCTATAAATAGGGCTAATGTTTGGTTTAATCCATCAATGTCCATACCGTTACAGGGAAATATTATTCAGAACAATGCAAAAAATGGTGTAATAGTACAACAATATGGCTTGGCTTTGAGGGAAGTTAATCGTTCTCAAGCAGGCAATTATACGTGTATTGCTAGCAACGTCGAGGGAGATGGTTACAGTAATACTGTCGAACTTAAAATTATGTGTAAGTTTCTGATGCTTCTAAACCTCTTTCGCTTTATAATATAGAATACGTTATTTACACAAGATATATAATATATAATTATATATATATATATATATATATATATATATATATATATTCCTATATCAAATATACATATTTGTTACATATAAAACAATTAATGCCATTTGTATGATCAATATTGTAGAATATATTCTTAATACTAGGAAATGCAACATTTTATTTATATTTTTCAGACAAACCTATTTGTTTACCTGATCAGAAACGAATTTATGGCGTAGCTCGTCACGAAGATGCACGAGTAACATGCAGCGTAGAGGCATACCCATCTCCAGATAGTTTCCGTTGGACATTTAACAATACGGAAGAAATGGTGGATGTACCTCAGGCACGGTACAAGAATTCTACACGTCATAGTCAAAGTATTCTTATTTATCGACCAATTACAGAAATGGATTACGGTACAGTGTTCTGTTGGGCAAGTAATACGGCTGGCCAACAAAAGAACGCTTGTATATTTCATATCATCCCAGCAGGTATGTAATATGTATATATATATATATATATATATAAAAATTATTGTAAGATAATTATTGAGAACAGTTGTTTCATTTCTCAAGCAAATGAAAATCATAGAATACCCTATTGTAACTTTTCGGAACAATATATTACTAGTTTGAATATTCTATTCGAACGAGATCTTAAAATGTATATGAAACATATACATGCATATATTAGAAGTGGAGGTACCTATATTTTTCTTTTTCATGGATTCTGTACTCAATAAAGCTTCATTGACGTTTGACAAATCAATTGCACGCAAAATAGAATCGTGTTCTTACTCCTATTTTTACCCAATCGTTATCGTATGCTCTATATCTGGAAAAAAGAAATGGATGCTAATATTTATAGAATTGATTTTAGACATCAAAGAAGTGAAAAAAGTTTAGATATAAAATTATCGGTTAAGGTTTATATTTGAATCTTATACGCAATTTAACATTGTATTAAAATGTAATTACATTACCCGCATACAAATTAAGCTGAGCCGTCATTAAAGACCTGTATTCATTTATCCTATATGTACTTTCATCATTGCGTATCATTCAGTGATGTGTTGATTGTCCAAATTTAACGAATGGCATATAAATATTTCTTATAACTGTATAATATATAGGCGCAAAAATTCGTTTCGTTTATCAGAATTTTGCTTGAAATGGGAACGGTGAAATGATAGTACATCTGCAAAATGCAGATACATGTACATAATAAACATATCGCTATGTCTTGAATTTATCGCAAGAGAGAGTTAGTTTTTCTGCGTGGTTAGAGCAATTTCGAAAGTTCTTACTCTTGTAAAATGTTAAACCATACTTTCACTTTTGTGAATGAAACATACGATTTTGAAGTGAGAATGAAGGTTAGGGAAAGATACGAGATAAAGTCCACATTGATATACACCTATCAATCAAATATTTGAAGTTAATTTTCTTAAAAACATACCTCTGCGTGGAAAAACCTTGTTACATGATTTCAATTTATCTTCTCATATAATGTCACCTTCTCTTCGGTTGTATCGTCAGCTACGAGATACATTGTATAAGATGTAAGCGTAATGAACCTGGAATATTCTCATAAGAAGTATCCTCAGACGAAATAGAATATTTTCATGTGTTAATATGTTTGCAGCATTCTTACATATGGAGTATTATAATTCTGTAAAATGATAGATCATAAAGTTGAGGTGCAACCAACTCTGGAACTGTTAGTTGCCTCTGTGCGCGCGCGCGCGTGTTTGTGTGTGTGTGTGTGAGGTGTCGTAAATCGGTAGCTAAACCATACGCGACGTCATTCGATGGCATTACACGATGCAGACAAGTAGGGTTCAGTTATTGATTTACGTTGATTTTCGGATCTAGTTTGACACACTCTGCTATATGAAACGATATCATGTGGCATTGTATTGTGGCGTTGTATTAGCTTCAACCAGCACTGCAAGATAAAAAAATTATCGGTACAAAAATACAGGATACAATTAAAAAGAATTAAATTGATTTTAATATTTCCTCCACTACTACACTTAGAAAATAATTATGTATTTACACCGCCTGATGTTCCCATAATACCGATATCAGTATCAATATATATATATATATATATGATATGTGGTATATGATTTTGTTGTGCAAGCCGTTTATGAAGACAAATATGTAATAAACCAAGAAAGCTTTAGGAAGAGAGAGAGAGAGAGAGAGAGAGAGAGAGACAGACAGACAGACAGACAGACAGACAGACAGACAGACAGACAGACAGACAGACAGACAAAGAGGCAGAGACAAAGAATCTACCGCAAAATTATATCCAAAACTACCATAATTCCTTGCTGAGATTCAATAATTGAAATAATTGGAAATAGGGTGAAACATGCGTATTATGAAAGAGTATAATTTTGTTTCTATTTTGGATCAGTTTTTAGTGTGTGATCTATTTTCGGAATATTTCTGTTTTATCATTGTGTTGTTATTTCATCGTTCCCATTTCATTAATTAACTTGATAATTTAGAAGTGATACACTGTCAAAGTCGATTTTGCGACACTATATTGTACTATTGTAGGAGCCGAGGAAAAATGAGGGCTCCGGCAACGGGAATCAAATCCGCAACACTTGTATCCTGTGATTGGCCAGCCGCACCTTAATAAACTTTGCCAAAGCGCCCTCGCTAATTCCTCGTTGTTATTGCTCCTTTTGACGGGTATGGAGGCCTCGGCCCCACACTATTACAAGGTAATATTTATACGCCATCCGTTAAATCTAGAGAATTATAAATATATCGCTATAAATTTAATGATAGCTTATCTGTGCTGCTTTTTCTCTGGCAGTACAGCCATATATTTTGGCCCAGGAGCAATAATATCAGATCAGATAGTATATTTATAAGCATCGGATATTTAAGCAAGGATTAATATGATGAAGAACGTTCTGATATGAACCTTTCGACGATGATTGTATTTCAAATCACGTCGATTGCTACACTATTTTTCCATTTTTCGCCATCTTGTTCCCATACTGATCCCATCTCTTCCACTCGTCAACATCAAAATTGCACTATTATACCAGTGTATGCACAGTGCACATCTTATGCAGGAACTCAACATCGCTGACTATTTTCCCGTTCCTCTAATTTCCCTTTTCGTTTCCATCACTGTCATCACAACAATCTCGATCACTTCTGTTGATCTTGGTTAGGCGTTTATGGTCTCTTCCGTAGTCTTATAGTCTTCTCCTTTTTTACAGGTCATTTCTTCCTCTCCTTCTCCTCCTCCTTCTTCTCCTTCTCCTTCTTTTTCTTCTTCTCTTTCGTCTCTTTGCACAATTTCTTACGGGATACTTGTAAATTATTCGGTTAACAACTAAAAGTTGAATGAACTGATATGCGAAGATTCTTGCGTTGATT
The DNA here is from genome assembly GCF_910591885.1 of Bombus terrestris. NCBI lineage: Eukaryota > Metazoa > Arthropoda > Insecta > Hymenoptera > Apidae > Bombus > Bombus terrestris. Next base: position 117,296 of record NC_063279.1, on the reverse strand, counting down.
CTTGAAAGTTTTCAAAAGTTCGCTAAAGCTTTAATAAATGTTAAGTATAGTCTTTAATCTTTCATGAAACTGGAGAAAGATTAGTTTCTGCATATTCCACAGATAAGGTATACGAAGTGCGGGAACGCGCAAGCAAATAATCATCCCATAATAAACGTCTAAAACTAGGGGTATGCGGCATCGCCTCGAGTGTCGGAATCCTGAGTTTGTTGACGAATACGACGATAGCCTCGACTTAATAGTTTCAGGAGTGGTCGATACATTTTGCGTTCCTCCTAAATTGCCCCAACGTTTCGATCATGAAAATATCTGCAGAGAACCTCTTTTCTTACCATTCTAAGTAATCAATAATAATGTCCTATTGATAATTTTCGAGAACATCAACAAAGAACAACAACAGTAAATAAGCTATAAAAAAGTTTGTTCCTATATTTAATAAATTTAAAGATGGAGCTATCAACAATATGGTAACTCTGTAATGAACAGGTCCTATACCCCTCCCCCCCCCTCCGTCCTCCCCCACCCCAGGTTTATATGTGTTCAAGCCCTTGCGGATATATTATATCGATGCATTCCTCCTCATTTTTAAATCATTATACAATCTATCGTTTTTGTTTATGTTTATGTTTCTACAGGAAAACCTGAATCTCTGTACAACTGCACGCTGTCTAATCAAACAACCGATTCACTCTCGGTGGAGTGTTGCGTTGGTTTCGACGGTGGTCAACCGCAGCACTTTCTTCTTGAAGTCTTTGATCAGCATACAGGAGTACTGCAAGCAAATATTACATCCGAAGAAAACGCTGTTTTTACTGTTCACGGATTACAATCTGGCAAAATCCTTAACATGGTTTTATATGCCGTAAATGCGAAAGGAAGAAGCGAACCCACTTTGTTGGAAGGATTTACATTAAAGATTGCTGAGAAACAAACTGGTAAGTAATGTTGCATACTGTCTATACTGGTATTATTCTGATCCTTTACTATTCGATTTCCCCGATAGATACATAATTGACTTTTAGATCACGTTACATTTATTTCGAAAATATATTGCATCGAACTGGTCTTCTGCTGCTTCCATTTGAAGTGTAATTTCGATATTTGCTCGCTTCAGATAAGTAAATGATCTTCGATTAGCATTGTGTATAACAAGTTACTGTTATTTGTATGCGGGACAATAGTTTAAACCTTTCGTGGTTTTCGATATTAAATTGCAAATTGTTAATGTTTAAACATGTTCGACATGAAAGATAACATTTTCATTTGCGCGTTCCCTTTCATTAATTCTCATCTTTATATCTATTTCAATCTACTATACCGAATGTATATATAAAAGCTAGCAATATTTTCTTTTACCTTTTCCTGCATATCGTAACTTGTTAGTATGCAAATCATCATACTTGAATTACAGTTTTCGTATTATTTTAAATTTCCTGTTATTACGCATTGCAAGTATGGTACATTCCAATTTTCAAATGACGTACAAATTGTCGTTTTGACACAATTACATTGATGTATATATTTTGTTCGCAGGAATACCGGTACCATTCGAAATTTCCCCATTATTAGGAGGACTGATTGGAGTAGTAACTGCATTGCTTTTTATTACTATTGCTATTCCAATAGCTATGAAAATTAGAAATGAACGAAGAACTCAAAGACCAAGTGATCTACCGTTAAAGAAAAGCACCGCACCCAGTTCCGAAGATTTGTATGATACAGAAGATAGAAATCCAGATGTTGTACCAATAAATAAAGGTATATATACTAGAATCTATATTATATTATGTGAAACTTATCAGCTTATGGGGGATAGAATGTGGTATGCGCATCTCTGTTATTGCAAGTATTTCTTTTTTTTCTTTTTTTTTTTTTTTTTTTTTATTTATCAAGGGTCAATACGCACTGTCGACCAGTGCCAATCACCAGCGACCCCACTGGATTCATTGGAGTATATGAGCATATGCAATATATGACCACACGCATTTGGTCGCGGCAACCAGTGAGTCCCCAGCGAGCGCGGAAACACGAGCGACGCAAACGCGGCTCACTGGTCTGCAATCAGTAGAGACTAGTATCTTTTAACAAATGTTGCGGACGTTCGCAACTTTCGTATGGTATCTTTGCAAGAATGGATGCATCCAATGTATTTCCTTTTTCTTTCCCTTTTCTTCCTTTCTTCTTTTTTTCTTTTTTCCCCTTCGTTGGAAGTAACTTTATAATTAGAACAGTTTCTTCGACATCCGTTCCGTCGACGTACTCTACGATATTCAGAACTTTCGAATCTCCGAACTCGGTCTGTGCGTTTTGTCGCTTGGTTTTTGGTTGCCGGCGACTGATCAATAGTGTCAATAGGGACCCTCAAGTTTTAAAAGTTCTCATAAACAAACAAGTAATAATAATAACAACAATAATAATAACAAATTTGAAGGTTCTGATTACCAATTGACGGGATCCATATCTGGCACTCCGTTAGCTACGCAAAATACACCGGATGGACTTACGGCGACTTCGCTTTCTATACAACAAGTGACCCACCTACAAGGATTGTCACCGTATCCACACGAGTATAATAATTATCCGGCATTATCGGTGAGTTACGTTGGTTCTAGTACTTCAATTTGGTTTGCTTTCTTCAATAGAAAGTAAACTGTCTTTTCTTTCGGTTTTTCTTTTATTTTCTTTCTTTTTTTTTTTTGTTTTGTTTTGACAGATAATTGTATTTACAGTAACTGAAGAAAACGTTGTTCTCTATGAAAAGACAAATGAAAACGTGTATACAAACATTATTGCATAAAGAGCAGTTTTAAACGAAAACTTTTGTTTCTACTACCAATATTTGCACACAGATACTTACTTATTGTATTTATATCAGAAGAATAATATGAAAAGGAAATACATGTGTACATAGTACTAATTTTGTATAACTGAAAGTAAAAATAAAATAAATTTGCGAATAACAATGGTGTCAATATAAAGCTGTTCAAACCATAGAACAAATAGCTCTTATTATATAATATTTGAAATAACCAACTTTTAATTATATTTGTTAGAATTTTAGAAATTTGCTCTGTGGCAAAAAATTAAATTAGATAATGATAACTATTATTTAATATATTCTAATAATTATCTAATAATAATAACTATACGTACATATCATCATGATATTGATAACATTTATTTCAAGAAATATAATTGTTGCTTTAAATATGGCCTGACCAGTACTAGGTTAATCCTAATCCTAATTATGCGGTGAAGTGGAGAGAGGAAGGGACACGTATACCGCCAAACTAAAAAAAACGTGAAAGTTTTAAATTATAACTGTTTCTTTGCTGTAAAAAGTTATTTAACAATTATTTATTGTTGTTTCTTTCAGTTTCAATGTTATTTATTGAAAGGAATTACTATCGCTGTATGTCAAGACACTGTCTGACTTATATTTACATACATAAATAAAAAACAACAAAATTGACGTTTGCACAGAACGAGCGAATGTTAGATATTGGTCGGTTAAAGTTTCTAATTTGATTAATGCTTATGATTAGAAGAAATTAATTTTTCAAAATTGCGATTGATTTAATCGATTGAAGAAGTTGGATATCAGTCGCTTATAAAGTAATTGTCCAGACTAAATTATCATTTTTTATTGCATTGAAAAGCTATTTGTGATGAAACGTACCTACAAAAGGTAAACGGAAATTTCTGGAACGTGAACACACAGAATATAATGATACACAAAAGCTATAGCTTTTTCGCTTCAATAGTAGTCAAATGAAAGAAAGATCATCAAATCTTTTTTCAAGAAACCATATCGTAAAACGATAAGACATTGTAAAATAATACCATTATTTTATAACAGATACCTTTCTCTTGAAGTAAGCGTAAATTTTGTCTTTTAAAATAGGTTCTGTACAAGTCAAATGCTCTGCTACTCTAAGTATTTATAAGCATTTTCATCGAGCATATTATTAATGTTCAAAGCTTTGAATAACCGAGGACATATTGTCTTGATACTTGAAATTTGTTTCAGAGAATCATACAAACTATCCCATCTTGTAGCGCCAGGTCAACCAACAAGGAATCATCTCCAAATGTAAATCACCGATTTTAATGAAACTTATGAACGATGTTGTTCTCGAAAAAATATTTGACATGTATTTGTTTTACGGGCCGAAATTTATGTCGAAGAGGTGAAGACAAAGCCCCAAAGCTCGGGGCTGAGAAACATATTTCACAGAATATTTCGGAAACCATTACTTTTAGAAAAACAGTTTAAAATAACAACCAGTTTGTTCTTAAACAGCAGAATTCAGCTATGTGAACAACTTCGGGAAAAAATTAATTCGATAAAAAGATTTAATAAAAATTCACATATTTCTGCTGATTTTTACTGTAAAAAACTGGAAATGATGTTGAAAAGTTTGAGAAAATAGTACATATTTTCAGAGCATTGCGCCTAATCCAAGTTGGAAAGAAAAGAAACGGAACGAATGCGAACGCGACTGATCGCAATGGAATCAGACCCAGACCAATCTCATACGTATTTTCGGCTACAGCTTTCATGTACACTTATTAATCGCTTGATGAGCTGAGCGAGCATAGTATCTCTTCTCGTACTGATACTTTGTTTCGCTGGTTTTCTTTCCAACTCTGCATAGTACGTAGATAAGCGTTACGATAAATATGTAGAAGTAATTCTTATAAATAAGAATAAATATAAAGAGATCAGGACTGACTCAATGACAATAAAAATACATAAACTCGTCGTGTTACGCCCATCATACAAGTAATGTCCATTCTCACGTTTATGTATGTACATATGCAAATTTCTATATTCATTTATTGCGCAAATTTGTAAATTTATTTACTGTATAGTTTTAATGCATAATGTGACTTGTTCTACAAGTAATAATGTAATGTTTTTTCAATCCTTTTCAGTTATCAGACGAGGTAACGTACGCCGAATTATGTTTGACACGTCCATCAGCATTATCAACGTTAGTAAGCGATACAACGTTGACTGGTGCAAGTGGAATTGGCAGTTTAAGTACACTCGACGGTTACGGTAGTGGGGTGATCGTAGGTGGTAAACCGTGTACAAGAGAAGCTACAATTTATGCTTGCATAGATCACAATGCAAGACCATTAAAAATCGATCCATCGTCTACTTCGCCGTTCACATTGGCATCTCTGTCGACAAGAAATACATTTCGGGACTGTAATGTTTCAACAATGAATAACAAACACCCCACAAGAGAAATTGTTACTGTACGTACACCGTTGATATCAACCCAAGAAAGTTGTGTATAGGGATGCGATTCTGACGCGCTGAATATCAACGAATACTACGTTTGATCTGTTGTGCGCGTCTAGTTCTTAAATGTGGTTCTACAACCATTTGTCCTATAACGAAACGTACATATATACATATATGATATTTGATATGCGACAAGTGTGTAAAGTAGTTAACAGAATTAACGTCAGGTGGACTAATCAATCATTAATTGTCAAATATTAGTACGGTAGCGAAAGAATACAAAGGAACAACGTGTCCTCTTGGTATATTAAAAATAAAAGCGTGATATTAATGTTAATCTACGAATTGTTCAAAGACACTGATAAGTTAAGTTTAAATTTGGTCACTAAGACTGATTTAAATATTATGTAATCTTTCATGTACAGGGTGCCCCGTTTATTGTTAGCAACTAAATTGTTTCGCCCGTTACTTGAAATGCAAAAATATTCGCGGTTGTATGATTTAAAGATCTGTTTTTAATACTAAATGGACATTTCAAGTTCACGAAGCTATAAGCTTTTCGTTACTCGTGTTATAACTCGTACCAATTGATCGAAATGCGAAAGATCAGTGGTTATATCGGTTCTCAATTTTTCGCTAAAATCAATATACATTACATCATTACGCATTTCACGCATTAAGATATTAATTGCCATTTCTTCACCCAACCTCCATATTTTTCGAATTACTTACGATATGTAAGTACTTAGCATTGTGTTTAGCGTATTAAACTATAATATTTCGTATAACTGATAATGATATCCATTCGGGTGATATGAAAATTTCTATGACTAATTTTTATCTATAAAATGCTGATTTACCTTTCACCATTGTATGATGATAAAAACTCATGGTGTTACACAAAATGATACGAATAACAGTGTGAGAATTGTCAATTCTGACAATGTAAAAAATATATTTTTTGTCATCAATAAATATAGAGGAAACATTCGATAATTGCATAAGAATATCCTCTTCGTAATTCCACAGTCGTCATCCTGGTTACGGGATGGGAGGTTGGGTATATCGTATTTGGTGCCGTTTTAATCATAAAAATGTAGGAAACATGTTGTTTGTAAATATGTTTCATTTATCACAAATCAAAAATAAGAAAGCTTGATTTTTAAGTTAAACGTATCAGCTTGTCTCCAGCCTTTAACGTTTGCCGAACGTCCCTCTTCCTCTTTCACTCACGTTGTCCTTTTTCTACGTCCGGCACATCTGAAATCTCAGTGAGTTTCGAGAATCGAGAATCGTTTCTGCCTTTGTAGAATTGCGACACTCGATTTTTTTGCAATTACCGAATGTTTCGTGTATTTTGTTTCGTTTTATTTTCTTAATCGTGTTGACCGGATGAAATACGACGGTGCGGAGTTAATATAAATCTCCATTGATTCATAAAGTCTCGCGGTTTGCTCCTTATAGTTAATACACATATAACAGATGTTAAGTTACACAAGGTTGTGCCAGAATTACTCTTCTAGGATTAGCGAATTTCTTGTAACAAGTGATATTCGCATCAGGAAAGATATTGCTGTCAATCGGAAAGGAATAAAGAACAACAAACACATACAAACAATCTCGCTTGACATTTGTCATTCTTTCTCTCTGGTGAAACGTTGAGATATTCGCGCTTCCGCGTTCAGTCGGCATAGTTGTCTCAGAATGCTAGACGGTGTCTTCCAACTAATATATCTATCGGAACAAGAGAGAGAGAGAGAGAGAGAGAGAGAGTTCCCATGTACATGTGTATGTATATACTGTCACGGCATGGAAAATTGCCTTGATCGACGAGATACCTTTCACGTAGTAGCACTGCTAATCAACGAACTATTCAAGAACGGCCTCGTTCTCAACTTACTGCTGAGAAAGAAGTTTGGTGTACTGAATCCAAGTTGTCGTCGTGTGAGTTCTATTAGGCTGAAGGAGGACATTCAAAGTGGACTACATAGGTTTTAATCCGGAGTGGATCAAGAGTGAACGAGTAGAGAATATCGGAGAGAGTAACATCGAAAGAGAGTATTCGTACAAGTTAGTCGTAGTTGGTCCTCTCGTGACTCACAGTACTTTTGTCTTCGCGCATATCGCTCGTTACAGAAAGCTCGCTTCTTGTGTATGTTAACCATAAGCAAGATGCTTAGTTAAATTATGTTGTATGCTGCCAAGTTAAACTATGATGTAGTGTGTGAATCAAAGGAGATCATCGTTTCTTTGTCGACTAATGTGAACAACACATTTTAAGGAAAGTCAACGTAAGAGCCTCGAATCAAATGCAACCTATATCATCATCTTTTTCCCATCATTAATAACTATGAAAAAAAGTTGTGTTCATGAGTTGCAGATTACTATGTATATATCTTCGCATATCTTGTTTAACTTATTATACCGATATAATAATTACTACGCTATAAATTTCAGAAAAGTATTTATGAGTTGATACATACTTGGATTATTTCAGAGTTCAATAGGCTTTAATGAATTTTTATCAGAATTGAAAAATCAAATAAAGCTGATCAATTGAAACTGGGATCACACAATGATTTAATATTTAAACATGTCAATTCAATCAGGCATTATTTTTAATGTCCACGCGTATGTGCACGGTTGATAATTATTTGGAATAGGAGCAATTTCACCGATGATCTTGAAATGTGTTATCAAGGTCAATATTCCGAGCAACTTTTTCTTATGTATGTAAACCGCTGCTCGGCTCCGGTCCAAAAGTTATAAAGCAATTTATATTTAATACCAAATGGCGTTATTCGATAAATCATTTCATAAATATTTATTCTGTAAACAATGTTACAACGACGGTAGGTATATTTGTATATTGTATATCTTTCACCAGTTGAAGATCAAAACAACATTCCATACATATCAATCGATGTATCGAAAATTATTTAACGCTTATCTTGCCGCTTGATGCTATTCTACGCTGATCTATTCTAATCCATCAGTTTTTCTTTTTTATTTGTCCAATGTTAAAAACGATTATCTCATCAATGGACTAAGCTTAGGTTGGGTTGTATAAAAATGCGACTATCTAGAATAAAGCATAATCTTAAAGTAAACGTAATCGAAGATTTTTGCAAATATCTTGGCAACTAAAGCATAGCGGCGGTTATACACGCGTATATGTATGTGTGTATAGGAATGTTCACTTTGACAATGTATTTCAAGGTCATGGAAATTGGCGAGGTCGCCTGTATTCCGAACCGAGTTACCGTACCGTTTAATATACATAGTATTAGTAAATTTTAGTTCCAATCAATATATGAATTTGATGTAGCACTGCTAGTATGATGAGAGATAATATGTATTATAAAAAAAAAAAAAAGTAAAAGTGTATTGTAAAAGTGTAATATGACCAGAATATATGAATTGTTTTGTAATGATTTATTCATGTTTATACATGACCACCTCTTCAGAAAAGTTCAAATTAGTTGTTCAATTAATTTTTTCTTCATACTTTGCACTGCCTTGCGCTTGTTATTTTTCACAACAATTTGTGTATAATTAGTATAGTAGCTTCTTGTCCAGGCTATTGTTTTCCACGTAGAGTTTGTGTCTCATAGCTTGAAATAGCAATAACGAAAAAATCAAAGTGTTTTTTACACCTCCCGCGAATTACCACGGCGAACATCAGAATTATTATATTCAATTTGATCATTGACAGCGATAACCTGCGCTCGAATATCACATAATCCACATCGTACAATTTTCCTTCTATTATGATTTGATCTAACGTACATTTTGGTGTTTGTAAAAAGATATTTCAATAAAGAATTATTTTCAAATATATATATATATATATATATATATATATATATGTCGGAGATAAAAGAACACCGGAACCCTTCCTTTGGAACTTTAGGAAGATCCCTTAATACTGTAATCCAGATTCCACCATAGCCGTATTAAGAAATTGTTGTCATTCGATCTGACTGTATTTATTTGAGATTTATGATAGCGAGCTCGGGCTCGAGGCGACAACCGGTCGTCGAACGTAGCCGCGGTCAGGGGATGAACGTTTTGTCTAACAAAGGCACGAAGTAACTCTATAGCTTTCCTTAAAAGAAATAGTTGGGACGGTGCACGACAGTAAACATTTCAACGATTTCTGTCCCGTGGCTCGCCACACGCAGACTTTGTCCTTCGGGTAAGATCGTATTAGTTACCGACTGCCAGCCGCTTATCTCCTGTTTATACACGAAGATCGGGCGAGCTTAACGACTTCGTGCAGAACGTGCACATGCAAGACTGTAAGAAACGGCTATTATAATTCATTTAAAAATGAATATCATCAATGTATTCGGTTTCAGGCTAGTTGTTTCCTTAATCTGACCGCCGCGAGACTGCCGGCAACGCTTGCGTAAAAAGATAAAAAAAGAAAGATAAATTCAACGATATATCTGAGACACGTGAGATATATCGTACTTATCATGTACCGCAACGCGTAGAAACGAGTCACAAAAACAAACAAATTTTCAAAATCAATGTGACACGATTTGCCGTTCGATTCTAAATTTTTCGTAGATTACGTATTCATCCAGTGGTACTATTCTAAGGGGAGACTTGAAAAAAAACTCAAAATTAATTTTTGACAAATAAGTTGAGTAAGGTCCATCCTAGTGTACAGTCATACCGTTTATTTCTTTCACGTCACACCGACAGACGGATTTTATTTTTGTTAGTTACTATAATCTTGTCGAATCATTGTTCGCCAAATCCATATTCGTTCAATTGTTCTTTAACATTGTCTGCTTTAGCATTGCAGGAGTCGAAGCGAGTATTTGTACAACATTATATAATTAATACTATTCTTTGATTCAAATCTATAAACGCTTCACTATTTTTAGACTGTAATGAAACTAGGCAATGCAGCTGATACGATACGATTTGGATCATTTATATTCGCGCAAGCTGCTCACATATTCGTCCTCTGCCTTCCTGGGCAAAGATTATTGAATCACAGCGAAGAGGTGTACAACGCGGCGTAAGAATATCTCCTTTACTTTTCTGAAACGTTTGCACTCTTATATTTCAAGAGTTAATCGACGATTAATTCATCTAGATGCTAGGCTATGTGGTATATATTTCCTAAAAAGTGTCATAATTTATATAAATTTTTACTCGCAAGCACTTTAGTATTTAGCAAAATCACAGCTTTCAAAGTAGCGACCATGTCAATGGAAACTTTTCTCGCGGTAAATACTTTCTATCGCGACTCATTTTATACGATGGTAAGATTATACATAATTTTATTGTAACACATACTTTCAGATTATTCAAACAACAATGAGTTATTTTACCGTGTTGCTTTCAACTACATGAATTTTTAATGGAATTAAAAAGCAATACATTTTAGTCGCATATTTAATAAAGATCGTAGGGGTTTGATAGATAAAGAGATTGCTTTCATTTTATTTCTGCGATAAATATAAGGATACGTTTTAAAAAACTCAGGGTAACAACTGACATGTTTAGCAATACCAGTATTAGAAATAGAAAGTAAAATGCAAAACAATTAAGTATTAAAGTAAAGACAATACACGATGCACGCACATTGAAACTCGCACTTTATCTTGACTATGATCTCTTTCTTGGTTTTTCCTTTTTCCTCGTTGCGTTACGGTGATTGAATTTTTGAATGCAAAGATTCGGTAAGTACAGGTAAGAAGTGTATATGCGCGTTGTTCCTCTCGAGGTACATACATATATGTAGCGACGGTCAATGGATTTTACAGCATACTGTACGCTACGTGTATATCATCCAATCATAAACAATCTCGAATTATTAAATCGGCTTGACGATTTTTTCTCGTTTTTGAACCAATATACCAATAACCCTAGGCATTGCGTATGGGACAGCTTTGCTTCCCTAGTTTGCCCGAGCTATAATCAAATCAGGAGTAGTTGATCCCAGTATTTTAATTCGAATCTTTTCTCCAAAAGTTTACATAGAAAATGGTTGTTTCGACGAAAAATCCACGGAATCCATTTTAAGAATCCATTTTAAGATCGTTTTAAAAAGAAGATTCGGGCGAAACTGCAGAAAGACTGACTAGACTTCGATTTCGATGATAAAAATCAATATTTCAATCAACATTTTCCTATACACATAAGGGGCGAACTCGCATAAATTTTGTCGAGAAATATTCGCTTAAAGTTACCAGTATCACTGCAGTGAATTCTACTCACAGTTGGGTAATATCTGTGGCAGCGTATGCATTAGTTTAGTCTAACTAAACTGAGTAAGACGACATTAAAATTATATGCAAGACAGAGAAGTAAGACGACATCGACGCAATAGCGACGTAACAAAGGCAATACGTCTATTGGATCTTTTATACGATATTAAATTTTTTCGAAAGTATTAGAATAGTTTATTGGAAAAAGTGATCGATCCGAACTCTACGTAGTTCATGACGGTGACTCGGCCGTCTGACGAGCGCATGTTCCACCGATGCAGAATTTTTCGTTGGTCGGAACTATGTAAGATATCTTGTGTATATGGAAATTTAAAGGTACGTTGATCGCAAATTGTGGTAAATACAACGCGAAGGGCAATTCTAATTATCTCATGTCTAGTTATAGGTTATCGTTATCGTTATCGGTTTGTTTTCCTTTGTATATATTGCCCTGCGAGCATGGATGGACGATGCATCCGGAGAAACAGACTGTGACGAATAACAACGAGCAGCAAGAGGATTAACAAGAGGAAGAACGAAAAAAGCATTTAATCGCTGATAATGAAAAAATGTATCATCATTTCGTTGATTGCGTGCGAGCGCGGGAGGAAAAGCGTGAAACGAGGAAAAGGCAGAAGGAAGTAGCTCGTAAATATGTAAATACGATGTGTAAATAAAAGCGTTTAGAAATGTGAAACATTTTGCGTAAAGGAGGTAATGATAAGAGCGTAAAAGTATAGGGTGAAAAGACGAGGTGTGTAATAAAGATGCGTAAATAAAATAAACGCGTTCTTAACTTGGGTGTGTGAAAGGTAGAGCGATGTTGATTCAGCATGGGAATTTCTCAAAAAATGCGTTAGTTTTGTTAGAAAATTGTAAAATATGTAAAAAGATTGTAGACGTTAGATGCGTGAAAGAAAAAAAAAAGATAGGAATGATGGACGGACGGGCGCCGGGAATCGAACCCGGGTCCCGAACGTTCGAAACCTAAAGCGCTAACCACTTCGCTACCGTATTTTTTTTTGTTTATTATTATTTCAGTAGTTCAGGCTAAAGTACCGATACGCGACGGTACGACATAGCCATGCATTATTACATTTTTTTTTTTTTTTTTTTTAAGATTATTATTGTAACTTAAATTTAAGCCGCTGTTGCGCTGCGCTTATGTACGATATTTTAATTTATGTCCTGAAAGTCTGGTCGCAAAAACAGGACAGTTCGTTAGTCTATTTGAGAAGGGATGGGAGAGGGTGGACTGGGAGGGGAGGGGAGGGGTGTTCCGTGGAATTATTATAATATTTATTTATATGTTTACAATATTTACATATTTACAATTTTATACGGTGAGCGTTGCCGTTCTGTGGCACTTTATGTCGTTGTTATTATGATGGGTTCCGTATCCACCAATATTTTTTTATGTTTTTTCTGTGCTTGTCTTCTGTGTCCTTTTGGGGACATGTATTTGTTGTCTCCCTTTGGGGAGATGTATCTCCACCTAGTGTCTGCAGTACGACCATCTAAGTTTTCCTCGTATTGTATTGATTTCATCCCTATTTTTCTTTGTATATGATAAATTATAGGGATGTTAATTTGGTCTTGCTTCGCTACCGTGTCCGTTGCTTAGTTAGCGTCGAGTAGCGGTATTTGATGTCGAGTGCCGCTACAGCAACAATTTTCTGAATGGCAAAAGACCTGAATTTTAAGCGAGCATTAAGTAAGACCTTTAAATATCGCAAACAGTGATGTAGGTGTTATTCAAGAAAAAAGAACATTTTATTTTTTAATTAGCACGAGTAAATGAACGAATATCGATAATATAATATAAATTTTATCGGTCTGATTATTTAATACTTTAACTAATTTCACAGTAACGTCATCGACCGCCGTTAGGCTTTTTCCCCTCTTTGTTCAAACTAATTGATAGTCGAAAACTAGTATCAAAGAAGAGTGAATTTAGTCTTAGTTTGTAGAAACTATAAAAATGGGAAAAATGGATATCGTATTAAATCGTTAAAGACGTCAATTTACGATAAAAATTCAGAAATTGTTCAATTTGATTTTGTTATAATGAAAAAACCACCTCCAGCTGTGTCAAAAAATTGTTACCGTTTGATTAACGTCCCGACACGTTGTTAAGTTATATAAGGAACACGCAAGTCGCGCACGAGCTTTATCGTGCTTGAACTCCCAGAGAGTAAACATCGGAAAGGAACTTAACATAAGGTAAATAAAAAAAATATCAAATAATAACATTGAAACCAGTAATTTACAACGTCTAACCCATTAATTTACAACACTTGAGTAATTAATTTATAACATTTAAGCCATTAATTTATAACATTTAAGCCATTAATTTATAACACTTAAGCTATTAATTTATAACGTTTAAGGAATTAATTTCTAACATTTATGCCATGAATTTACAACATCTAAGCTAATAATTTATAACATTTAAGGTATTACTTTATACATTTAAACCATTAATTTCTAACAGACAAACTATTAATTTATAACATTTAAGCTAATAATTTATAACATTTAAGCCATTAATTTATAACATCTAAGCCAATAATTTATAACATTTAAGCTATTAATTTATACATTTAAACCATTAATTTCTAACAGTCAAACTATTAATTTATAACATTTAAGCTAATAATTTATAACATTTAAGCCATTAATTTATAACATCTAAGCCGATAATTTATAACATTTAAGCTATTAATTTATACATTTAAACCATTAATTTCTAACAGTCAAACTATTAATTTATAACATTTTAGCCATTAATTTATAACACTTAAGCTATTAATTTATAACATTTAAGCTATTAATTTATAACGTCCAAGCCATTAATTTACAACATATAAGTCACTAATTTATACTTCTAGACCATTAATTTATTTTATATATATTTTTTATATAATTTTTTTTATATATATTTTTAATATAATTTTATATAATTTTTTTTATATATATTTTTAATATAATTTTAAGCTATTATTTTGCAACATCTAAGCCACTAATGTATAACATTTAAGCTATTACTTTATACATTTAAACCATTAATTTCTAACATTTGAGCTATTAATTTATAACGTCTAAGACATTAATTTATAACATTTAAGCAAATAATTAACAACGATTAAGCTATTAATTTATAACAATTGAAACATTAATGGACAACATGTAAAACATTAATTTATAAGAATCAAACCATTCTTTAAGGCATCAATAAGTTTCTCGCTAATAGCCTAATAGATCGATAGTTTTAACAAAGAAATATCTAACCGCGATTACAGTCAATTAATTGATGTTATTCGCTACAAAATTAATAACTGTATCACGTACAGCGACGCGGGCGGTACTGAAGAAAAAATGCCATTTTACGTTACAACTATGACGAGTAAATTTACTTGTTTCACTTGAGAGGGATTAAAGAGGAACCTGAATTTTAAGTAAGCATTAAGTAAGAATTTTAAACATCGCAGACAGTGATGTAGGTGTTATTCAAGAAAAAAGAACATTTTATTTTTTAATTAGCACGAGTAAATGAACGAATATCGATAATATAATATAAATTTTATCGGTCTGATTATTTAATACTTTAACTAATTTCACAGTAACGTCATCGACCGCCGTTAGGCTTTTTCCCCTCTTTGTTCAAACTAATTGATAGTCGAAAACTAGTATCAAAGAAGAGTGAATTTAGTCTTAGTTTGTAGAAACTATAAAAATGGGAAAAATGGATATCGTATTAAATCGTTAAAGACGTCAATTTACGATAAAAATTCAGAAATTGTGCAATTTGACTTTGTTATAATGAAAAAACCACCTCCAGCTGTGTCAAAAAATTGTTACCGTTTGATTAACGTCCCGACACGTTGTTAAGTTATATAAGGAACACGCAAGTCGCGCGCGAGCTTTATCGTGCTTGAACTCCCAGAGAGTAAACATCGGAAAGGAACTTAACATAAGGTAAATAAAAAAAATATCAAATAATAACATTGAAACCAGTAATTTATAACGTCTAACTCATTAATTTACAACACTTGAGTAATTAATTTATAACATTTATGCTATTAATTTATAACATTTAAGCCATTAATTTATACTTTTAAAACATTAATTTCTTACATTTAAGACATTAATTTATAACACTTAAGCTATTAATTTATAACATCTAAGGAATTAATTTCTAACATTTATGCCATGAATTTACAACATCTAATCTAATAATTTATAACATTTAAGGTATTACTTTATACATTTAAACCACTAATTTCTAACAGTCAAACTATTACTTTATACATTTAAACTATTAATTTCTAACAGTCAAACTATTAATTTATAACATTTAAGGAATTAATTTCTAACATTTATGCCATGAATTTACAACATCTAATCTAATAATTTATAACATTTAAGGTATTACTTTATACATTTAAACCATTAATTTCTAACACTCAAACTATTAGTTTATAACATCTAAACTATTAATTTTTAACCTTTAAGCTATTAATTTATAACGTCTAAGCCATTAATTTATAACATTTAAGCAAATAATTAACAACGATTAAACTATTAATTTATAACAATCGAAACATTAGTTGACAACATTTAAAACATTAATTTATAAGAATCAAACCATTTTTCAAGGAATCGATAAGTCTGTCGGTAATAGCCTAATAGATCGATAGATTTAACGAAGAAATATTTAACCGCGATTACAGCCAATTAGTTCATACTATTAGCTACATAATTAATAACTGTATCACGTACAGCAATGGAGGCGGTATTGAAGAAAAAAAAACATTTTATGTTACAACTATAACGAGTAGATTTATTCGTTTAACTTGAGAGGAATTAAAAAAGAACCTGAATTTTAAGTAAACATTATGTAAGAATTTTAAATATCGCAAACAGAGATGTGGATGTCATTCAAGAAAAAAGAACATTTTATTTTTTAATTAGCACGAGTAAATGAACGAATATCGATAATATAATATAACGCTTAATATGAATTTTATCTGTCTAATTATTTAATACCTTAACTTAATTCACAGTAACGTCATCGACTGCCGTTAGGCCTTTTTCCCTTTTTGTTCAAACTAATTGATAGTCGAAAACTAGTATCAAAGAAGCGTGGATTTAGTCTTAGTTTATAGAAACTATTAAAATGATAAAAATGGATATCGTATTAAATAGTTAAAGACGCCAATTTACGTTAAAAATTAAGAAATTGTTCAATTTGACTTTGTTATAATGGAAAAACCGCCTGCTGCTACGTCAAAACATCGTTACCGTTTGATTAACATCCCGACACCTTGACAAGTCATATAAGGAACACGCAAGTCACGCGCGAGCTTTTTCGTGCCTGAACTCCCGGAGAGTGAACATCGAAAGGAAACTTAAACATAAGGTAAATAAAAAAAAATATCAAATAATAACATTGAAACTTGTAATTTATAACGTTTATGCCATTAATTAACAACACTTAAGCAATTAATTTATAACATTTAAGCAATTAATTTATAACATTTAAGCTATTAATTTATAACATTTAAGCTATTAATTTATAACATTTAAGCTATTAATTTATAACATTTAGGCTATTAATTTACAACACTTCAGCAATTAATTTATAACCTTTAAGCTATTAATTTATAACATTTAAGCTATTAATTTATAACATTTAGGCTATTAATTTATAACATTTAAGCTATTAATTTATAACATTTAAGCTATTAATTTGTAACATTTAGGCCATTAATTTATAACATTTAAGCTATTAATTTATAACATTACAGCAATTAATTTATAACATTTAAACTGTTAATTTATAACACTTATGCTATTCATTTATAACGTCTAAGCCATTAATTTACAACATTTAAACTATTACTTCACACATTTAAACCATTAATTTCTAACATTCGAACTATTAATTTATAACATTTAACCTATTAATTTGTAACATATAATCTATTAATTTACAACAATTCGACCATTAAGTAACAACATTCAAAACATTTATTTTAACATTTAAACTATTAATTAACAACATTCGAAATATTTATTTACTACATTTAAACCATTAATTTATAACATTTAAACTATTACTTTATAGCATTTGCCCTATTAATTAATAACAATTAAACTATTAATTTATTAGAATCAGTACATTAATTAACGACATTTTAACCATTACTTAAGAATAATTGAAGCATTAATTTATTATATTTAAGCCATTACTTAATAACAATTATATCATTAATTTATAACAATCAAACCATTAATTAACAACTTTTAAACCATTACTTAATAGCAATTAAAGCATCAATTTATAATATTTAAACCACTAATTTATAACATTTGAACAACGAGATCATGGTGAAAACTGTTCCAACACAATCTAGTTTAGATCATTCAAAACTGCCTCGATGATCTAGACCGGACTAATACCTCCCGATGGGTGGGACGTCGTGGGCAACCGCGGGGTATGGGCGCTTTGGCCTTAATTATTCATAAGGTAAATACAGATGTAAAGTGTATTGTGATTCTATTCGGTACAATGATCCATCTTGGAACGAAAAATAAAAATCTCTTTTCTCTTCATCCTCTTGCTTACTACACAGAAAAAATTGTCCTCGTTATTTTTCACTTTGCGGTCGCTTAATTCTTTCACACTGTCGCGTGGTATACTCCCATATCTCTTTACGCAGGCCCATGGTTAAGTAGAGACGGTACCCGATATTCTGCCAATAGGTTGAATATCGAGATCGATGTATAAAGTTAAATAACCCATGGGCGGGTCTCTTGCGTAGTCACCTCCTCGTGGTGAGACCTGGTAATTGGCATCGTTTTCCAAAAAATTAATCAGTTGATTAATCTTTGGAAAACGATACCAAGCTAAGAACTACGCAGCAGTCCGGTTTGTATCTCCAAATGCCGCGAACAGAATTTTGGATGATACAGACTGGGCTGCACCGTAGGTCACCGTGGGACAACGTTGGACAACGAAGGTCAACGTTGGACAACGTGGGACAACGTGGTACAACGTGGGACAACGTTGGACAACAAAATTCAAATTTAAAAATTTGAAGATTTGAAAATTCAAATTTGACTATTTGAATTTTTGAAATTTGAATTTTGAAAATTTGAATTCAAATTTGAAAATTTGAAAATTCAAATTTGAATATTCAAATTTGAAAACTCAAATTTGAAAATTTGAAAATTCAAATTTGAAAATTCAAATTTAAAAATTTGAAGATTTGAAAATTCAAATTTGAATATTCAAATTTGAAAACTCAAATTTGAAAATTTAAAAATGCAAATTTGAAAATTCAAATTTAAAAATTCAAATTCGAAAATTCAAATTTAAAAGTTCAAATTTCAAAATTCAAATTTAAAAATTCAAATTTGAAAATTCAAAAATTCAAATTTGGAAATTCAAATTTGAAAATTCAAATTTGGAAATACAAATTCGAAAATTCAAATTTAAAAGTTCAAATTTCAAAATTCAAATTTAAAAATTCAAATTTGAAAATTCAAAAATTCAAATTTGAAAATTTAAAAAATTATTTGAAAATTCAAATTTAAAAATTCAAATTCGAAAATTCAAATTTAAAAGTTCAAATTTGAAAATTCAAATTTAAAAATTCAAATTTGAATAATAGAAAATTCAAATTTAAAAATTCAAATTTGAGAATTTAAACATTCAAATTTGAAAATTCAAATTTAAAAATTCAAATATGAAAATTCAAATTTAAAAATTCAAATTTGAATATTTGAAAATTCAAATTTGAAAATTTAAAAATTCAAATTTGAAAATTCAAATTTGAAAATTCAAATTTGAAAATTCAAATTTGAAAATTTAAAAATTCAAATTTGAAATTTCAAATTTGAAAATTCAAATTTGAAAATATAAAAATTCAAATTTGAAAATTCAAATTTAAAAATTCAAATTTGAAAATATGAAAATTCAAATTTGAAAATTCAAATTTGAATATTTGAAAATTCAAATTTGAAAATTAAAAAATTCAAATTTCAAAATTCAAATTTGAAAATTCAAATTTGAATATTTGAAAATTCAAATTTGAAAATTTAAAAATTCAAATTTGAAAATTCAAATTTGAAAAATTCAAAATTCAAATATGAAAATTTCAAAATTCAAATTTGAAAATTCAAATTTAAAAATTCAAATTTGAAAATTCAAATTTAAAAATTCAAATTTGAAAATTCAAAATTGAAAATTCAAATTTGAAAATTAAACAATTCAAATTTGAAATTTCAAATTTGAAAATTCAAATTTGAATATTTGAAAATTCAAATTTGAAAATTTAAAAATTCAAATTTGAAAATTCAAATTTGAAAATTCAAATTTAAAAATTCAAATTTGAATATTTGAAAATTCAAATTCGAAAATTCAAATTTGAAAATTTAAAAATTCAAATTTGAAAATTCAAATTTAAAAACTCAAATTTGAATATTTGAAAATTCAAATTCGAAAATTCAAATTTGAAAATTTAAAAATTCAAATTTGAAAATTCAAATTTAAAAATTCAAATTTAAAAATTCAAATTTGAAAATTTAAAAATTCAATTTTGAAAATTCAAATTTGAAAATTCAAATTTGAATATTCAAATTTGAATATTTGAAAATTAAAATTTGAAAATTAAATATTCAAATTTGAAAATTCAAATTTGAATATTTGAAAATTCAAATTCGAAAATTCAAATTTGAAAATTCAAATTTAAAAATTCAAATTTGAAAATTCAAAATTTGAAAATTCAAATTTGAAAATTTGAAAATTCAAATTTGAATATTCAAATTTGAAAACTCAAATTTGAAAATTTGAAAATTCAAATATGAAAATTCAATTTTAAAAATTTGAAGATTTGAAAATTCAAATTTGAATATTCAAATTTGAAAACTCAAATTTGAAAATTTAATAATTCAAATTTGAAAATTCAAATTTAAAAATTCAAATTCGAAAATTCAAATTTAAAAGTTCAAATTTCAAAATTCAAATTTAAAAATTCAAATTTGAAAATTCAAAAATTCAAATTTGAAAATTCAAATTTGAAAATTCAAATTTGAAAATTCAAATTCGAAAATTCAAATTTAAAAGTTCAAATTTCAAAATTCAAATTTAAAAATTCAAATTTGAAAATTCAAAAATTCAAATTTGAAAATTTAAAAAATTATTTGAAAATTCAAATTTAAAAATTCAAATTCGAAAATTCAAATTTAAAAGTTCAAATTTGAAAATTCAAATTTAAAAATTCAAATTTGAATAATAGAAAATTCAAATTTAAAAATTCAAATTTGAGAATTTAAACATTCAAATTTGAAAATTCAAATTTAAAAATTCAAATATGAAAATTCAAATTTAAAAATTCAAGTTTGAATATTTGAAAATTCAAATCTGAAAATTTAATTATTCAAATTTGAAAATTAAAAAATTCAAATTTGAAAAATCAAATTTGAAAATTCAAATTTGAATATTTGAAATTTCAAATTCGAAAATTCAAATTTGAAAATTAAAAAATTCAAATTTGAAAATTCAAATTTAAAAACTCAAATTTGAATATTTGAAAATTCAAATTCGAAAATTCAAATTTGAAAATTTAAAAATTCAAATTTGAAAATTCAAATTTAAAAATTCAAATTTGAAAATTCAAATTTGAAAATTTAAAAATTCAATTTTGAAAATTCAAATTTGAATATTTGAAAATTCAAATTTGAAAATTTCAAAATTCAAATTTGAAAATTCAAATTTAAAAATTCAAATTTGAATATTTAAAAATTCAAATTTCAAACTTCAAATTTAAAAATTCAAATTTGAATATTTGAAAATTCAAATTTGAAAATTTGAAAATTCAAATTTGAGAATTCAAATTTGAATATTTGAAAATTCAAATTCGAAAATTCAAATTTGAAAATTTCAAAATTCAAATTTGAAAATTCGAATTTAAAAATTCAAATTTAAATATTTGAAAATTCAAATTTGAAAATTTAAAAATTCAAATTTGAAAATTCAAATTAAAAATTCAAATTTAAAAATTCAAATTTGAAAATTCAAATTTAAAAATTCAAATTTCAAAATTCAAATTTGAAAATTCAAATCTGAATATTTGAAAATTCAAATTTGAAAATTTGGAAATTCAAATTTGAAAATTTAAAAATTCAAATTTGAAAAATTCAAATTTGAAAATTCAAATTCGAAAATTCAAATTTGAAAATTTCAAAATTCAAATTTGAAAATTCGTATTTAAAAATTCAAATTTAAATATTTGAAAATTCAAATTTGAAAATTTAAAAATTCAAACTTGAAAATTCAAATTAAAAATTCAAATTTGAAAATTCAAATTTAAAAATTCAGATTTGAAAATTTGAAAATTCAAATTTAAAAATTCAAATTTGAATATTTGAAAATTCAAATTCGAAAATTCAAATTTGAAAATTTCAAAATTCAAATTTGAAAATTCGTATTTAAAAATTCAAATTTAAATATTTGAAAATTCAAATTTGAAAATTCAAAAATTCAAATTTGAAAATTCAAATTTGAAAATTCAAATTTGAAAATTCAAATTCGAAAATTCAAATTTAAAAGTTCAAATTTCAAAATTCAAATTTAAAAATTCAAATTTGAAAATTCAAAAATTCAAATTTGAAAATTTAAAAAATTATTTGAAAATTCAAATTTAAAAATTCAAATTCGAAAATTCAAATTTAAAAGTTCAAATTTGAAAATTCAAATTTAAAAATTCAAATTTGAATAATAGAAAATTCAAATTTAAAAATTCAAATTTGGGAATTTAAACATTCAAATTTGAAAATTCAAATTTAAAAATTCAAATATGAAAATTCAAATTTAAAAATTCAAATTTGAATATTTGAAAATTCAAATCTGAAAACTTAAAAATTCAAATTTGAATATTTGAAAATTCAAATCTGAAAATTTAAAAATTCAAATTTTAAAATTCAGAATTGAAAATTCAAATTTGAAAATTTAAAAATTCAGATTTGAAATTTCAAATTTGAAAATTCAAATTTGAATATTTGAAAATTCAAATTTGAAAATTTAAAAATTCAAATTTGAAAATTCAAATTTAAAAATTCAAATTTGAAAATTTGAAAATTCAAATTTGAAAATTCAAATTTGAATATTTGAAAATTCAAATTTGAAAATTAAAAAATTCAAATTTGAAAATTCAAATTTGAAAATTCAAATTTGAAAATTCAAATTTGAAAATTCAAATTTGAATATTTGAAAATTCAAATTTGAAAATTTAAAAATTCAAATTTGAAAATTCAAATTTGAAAATTTCAAAATTCAAATTTGAAAATTTCAAAATTCAAATTTGAAAATTCAAATTTAAAAATTCAAATTTGAATATTTGAAAATTCAAATTCGAAAATTCAAATTTGAAAATTCAAATTTAAAAATTCAAATTTGAAAATTCAAATTTGAAAATTCAAATTTGAATATTTGAAAATTCAAATTTGAAAATTTAAAAATTCAAATTTGAAAATTCAAATTTGAAAATTTCAAAATTCAAATTTGAAAATTTAAAAATTCAAATTTGAAATTTCAAATTTGAAAATTCAAATTTGAATATTTGAAAATTCAAATTTGAAAATATAAAAATTCAAATTTGAAAATTCAAATTTGAAAATTCAAATTTAAAAATTCAAATTTGAATATTTGAAAATTCAAATTTGAATATTTGAAAATTCAAATTCGAAAATTCAAATTTGAAAATTTAAAAATTCAAATTTGAAAATTCAAATTTAAAAACTCAAATTTGAATATTTGAAAATTCAAATTCGAAAATTCAAATTTGAAAATTTGAAAATTCAAATTTGAAAATTCAAATTTAAAAATTCAAATTTGAAAATTCAAATTTGAAAATTTAAAAATTCAATTTTGAAAATTCAAATTTGAATATTTGAAAATTCAAATTTGAAAATTTCAAAATTCAAATTTGAAAATTCAAATTTAAAAATTCAAATTTGAATATTTAAAAATTCAAATTTCATAATTCAAATTTAAAAATTCAAATTTGAATATTTGAAAATTCAAATTTGAAAATTTGAAAATTCAAATTTGAAAATTCAAATTTGAGAATTCAAATTTGAATATTTGAAAATTCAAATTCGAAAATTCAAATTTGAAAATTCGAATTTGAAAATTCAAATTTGAATATTTGAAAATTCAAATTTGAAAATTTGGAAATTCAAATTTGAAAATTTAAAAATTCAAATTTGAAAATTCAAATTTGAAAATTCAAATTTGAATATTTGAAAATTCAAATTCGAAAATTCAAATTTGAAAATTTCAAAACTCAAATTTGAAAATTCGTATTTAAAAATTGAATTTTAAATATTTGAAAATTCAAATTTGAAAATTTAAAAATTCAAATTTGAAAATTCAAATTAAAAATTCAAATTTAAAAATTCAAATTTGAAAATTCAAATTTAAAAATTCAGATTTGAAAATTTGAAAATTCAAATTTAAAAATTCAAATTTGAAAATTTAAAAATTCAAATTTAAAAATTCTAATTTGAAAATTCAAATTTGGAAATTCAAATTCGAAAATTAAAAAATTCAAATTTGAATATTTGAAAATTCAAATTTAAAAAATTCAAATTTGAAAATTCAAATTTGAAAATTCAAATTTGAATATTTGAAAATTCAAATTTGAAAATTTAAAAATTCAAATTTGAAAATTCAAATTTGAAAATTTCAAAATTCAAATTTGAAAATTTCAAAATTCAAATTTGAAAATTCAAATTTAAAAATTCAAATTTGAATATTTGAAAATTCAAATTCGAAAATTCAAATTTGAAAATTCCAATTTAAAAATTCAAATTTGAAAATTCAAATTTAAAAACTCAAATTTGAAAATTCAAAATTGAAAATTCAAATTTGAAAATTTAAAAATTCAAATTTGAAATTTCAAATTTGAAAATTCAAATTTGAATATTTGAAAATTCAAATTTGAAAATATAAAAATTCAAATTTGAAAATTCAAATTTGAAAATTCAAATTTAAAAATTCAAATTTGAATATTTGAAAATTCAAATTCGAAAATTCAAATTTGAAAATTTAAAAATTCAAATTTGAAAATTCAAATTTAAAAACTCAAATTTGAATATTTGAAAATTCAAATTCGAAAATTCAAATTTGGAAATTTAAAAATTCAAATTTGAAAATTCAAATTTAAAAATTCAAATTTGAAAATTCAAATTTGAAAATTTAAAAATTCAATTTTGAAAATTCAAATTTGAATATTTGAAAATTCAAATTTGAAAATTTCAAAATTCAAATTTGAAAATTCAAATTTAAAAATTCAAATTTGAATATTTAAAAATTCAAATTTCAAAATTCAAATTTAAAAATTCAAATTTGAATATTTGAAAATTCAAATTTGAAAATTTGAAAATTCAAATTTGAAAATTCAAATTTGAGAATTCAAATTTGAATATTTGAAAATTCAAATTCGAAAATTCAAATTTGAAGATTTCAAAATTCAAATTTG
Organism: Bombus terrestris; assembly: GCF_910591885.1. NCBI lineage: Eukaryota > Metazoa > Arthropoda > Insecta > Hymenoptera > Apidae > Bombus > Bombus terrestris. The sequence continues at coordinate 92,259 of NC_063279.1, read as the reverse complement.
AAAATTCGAATTTAAAAATTCAAATTTAAATATTTGAAAATTCAAATTTGAAAATTTAAAAATTCAAATTTGAAAATTCAAATTAAAAATTCAAATTTAAAAATTCAAATTTGAAAATTCAAATTTAAAAATTCAAATTTCAAAATTCAAATTTGGAAATTCAAATTTGAATATTTGAAAATTCAAATTTGAAAATTCAAATTTGAATATTTGAAAATTCAAATTTGAAAATTTGGAAATTCAAATTTGAAAATTTAAAAATTCAAATTTGAAAATTCAAATTTGAAAATTCAAATTTGAATATTTGAAAATTCAAATTCGAAAATTCAAATTTGAAAATTTCAAAATTCAAATTTGAAAATTCGTATTTAAAAATTCAAATTTAAATATTTGAAAATTCAAATTTGAAAATTTGAAAATTCAAATTTGAAAATTCAAATTAAAAATTCAAATTTAAAAATTCAAATTTGAAAATTCAAATTTAAAAATTCAGATTTGAAAATTTGAAAATTCAAATTTAAAAATTCAAATTTGAAAATTTAAAAATTCAAATTTAAAAATTCTAATTTGAAAATTCAAATCTGGAAATTCAAATTCGAAAATTAAAAAATTCAAATTTGAATATTTGAAAATTCAAATTTAAAAAATTCAAATTTGAAAATTTGAAAATTCAAATTTAAAAATTCAAATTTGAAAATTCAAATTTGAAAATTCAAATTTGAATATTTGAAAATTCAAATTTGAAAATTTAAAAATTCAAATTTGAAAATTTAAAAATTCAAATTTAAAAATTCTAATTTGAAAATTCAAATTTGGAAATACAAATTCGAAAATTAAAAAATTCAAATTTGAATATTTGAAAATTCTAATTTAAAAAATTCAAATTTGAAAATTTAAAAATTCAAATTTGAAAATTCAAATTTAAAGATTCAAATTTGAAAATTCAAATTTAAAAATTCAAATTTAAAAATTCAAATTTCCTCCAGGCGTCAAGTACGACCACCGTGGGGCTTTTAGCCGGTACGAATCCGGCACTACCCGGCCTCCTCTCCCCGGATGGCGCGAGGCGCCTATGAAGGTTTCCTCCACGAAATAAAAAAAAAAAAAAAAAGAGGTTGGGGTTAGGTTGGGGTTAGGTTGGGGTTAGGTTGGGGAGCATGAGGCGGGCATGGATTCCCGGAGCGTAGGACCACCCCCCGGGAAACCCCGATGGATCTGATGTTCCCCTATAGTCGGGTGGCGGCGGGTCGGTGCCTCTGGTACCCGTCAGGTCGCTGATCCGGTGCGAGGAACTTCGGAGAAGTTGGTGGGCCCATGCCTGTCAAGACCACTCACCTCACCTTCTCGTGGGGCTCCCTGTCACCCTGCTCCGGACTCTCCGGGACAGGGTGCGAAAGAGTGAGTGGCACCAGGACAGATTCCCGATGACGACCCGGCGAGAAACAACTTCATTCACCATGGAAAGCACAACAGATAGGAGAAACACGTACAGTACAGGGGAGGGAGACCCCAGTACCGGCGTAGTCGGGGGTAGTCAAGTGGGCCCCACTACGTCGTCAACATACGACCACGGCCGCTCGGGGGTGGGCCGCCAGGCCCCCGAACGTGTTACCACGCCTGGCGAAGCGATAAGTCTATTCTCGGAAGAATACATGGAGACATCGAGAACTCCGAGGACGAGAAGCGGGTGCCGGGCGGGCAGCGTTTTCCTTGCGCCGGCCCCGTCAGACGGAGCAACAACAATAACAACATCTGCTGCGGGAGGATCGCGGGAGCGAGCGAGGTCGGACGACGAAGAATCGGTAGCCTCGTTCGCGTCTCGCTCATCACTGGCATCAATCGCATCCAGGGGGAAGAAGAGGAGACTGGCGACAGCAGCCACCTTGGAAGTCTCCGAAGATCTGGAGATACAAGTGAGGACGAGTTCGGCCGCGGACGTCAGCGCGGAATTAACGAGACACGTGTCCGAGATCATGAAGGTGGCGACCACATCGTCCAACCTCAAGGGCACGTACGTCAAAGCGCTGAAGGAAGCGGCAAGCTATATCTCGGCCGCATGGAAGAGCGAGGCCCCGCGAAGGAGAGAACAAGCGGGCAGCAGCGGCAACAACGCGGCGATGAGGCTGGTGGAAGCGAGACTGTCCGCGTTGGAGGAGGAGAACGCCGCCCTTAGGAGAGAGCTGGCAAGGAGGTCTATGCCCGCGATCGAAGGCCTGCGGGGCGGCGGTGCCGACACGGACCGCCCACGGGTCGAGGCTGCAACCCAAGAAGCGCGACTCGACGCCCTCGAGAGAAAGCTAGAAGAGTTGGGTCCCTCCATAACGAAGATGGTGGAGAGACAACTCGGGAGTCTATTGAGGCCGCAGCAGCAACAACAACAACAGCTGCAACAACAGCGGCAGCAGCAACAAAGCACTCCCGAAACCCGACGGAGCGCGGAATACCCCGCTACTCGCCCCCCCGCCCGCGCAGATCCCACGCCACGCCCAAGGACTCGGGAGGACGGCGGGTGGAGCGTGGTGGTAGGGAGAAAAAGTAAGATGGGGCAGAGGAACATCGCCGAAAGGAAGCTGGACGCCGCTGGAGGAGAGGAGAAGTCCCGGCCACCAGCGACTGTCCAAAAACCGTGGGCAGATAGGATGGGAGGCGCGCCGAAATCGGGCAGCGGTGGCACCGTTAAAAAGCCATTCAGGAAGGAAAAGACGTCGCCAACAGTCAAGCTCCCTCGCGCACCGAGTACATCCGCGGTAACACTGACGCTAAGCGAGGGAGCCAACATGTCGTATGCCGACGTCGTAACGACGGCCAGAAGAGCTATCCCCCTCGGCGAGATAGGCGTGCAGGCCGTCACGATGAAGAAGGCGGTGACGGGCGCCATCGTCATCAGAGTCCCGAGGGACAAGGACAGAGAAAAGGCGTCGATCCTTGCGACGCGCCTGGCAGACGTTCTGGACCCGACCAAGGTAAGGGTCGGAACTCCCACGATCAAAGCCGAGCTGAGAGTCACCAATGTGGACATCTCAATGGGCAAGGAGGAGCTGCGTCAGGCTCTGGCCTTGGCCGCGGGATGCAGCAGCGAGGATGTTCGGATCGGCGAGATCGGCGTCTCCAGGGGCGGACTCGGATCGGCATGGGTCAGGTGTCCGGCGGCCGGTGCCCGCAAGCTAGCTCAGGCGGGCAGGGTGGTCTTGGGGTGGTCCATCGCGAGGGTCTCTGCCATACCGAAGAGACCCTTACAGTGCTTCAAGTGCCTGGAGTTGGGGCACGTACGGGCAACTTGCACGTCCGCCGAGGATAGAAGCCGTCTTTGCTACAGGTGCGGTGAAAGCGGGCACCGCGCCAGGGGATGTCCCGCCTTGGCGCCGAAATGTCCCTTATGCGAGCGGCTGGGAGCTCCATCCGGACACAGGATGGGCGGAGTGGCATGTGCCCCCCCGAAAATCAAGAGAAGTAAGGAGCAGCTTACCCGTCGGTCTGCCGCCGCCGCCGACACCGTTATCACTACCATCGCCGGCGGCAACGAGAACTACGACGGAAACGCTACCGGGGCGGAGTCACCATCAGCAGTAACGAGTGGCCGGGAGGAGGCCATGGAGCTGGCGGAGTAACTTCAACCGCCTGCTCCAATGTAACATAGGAAGAGCCAGACGGGCGCAGGACCTGCCTCTCCAGGCTATACGGGAGAATCGGGTCGCACTCGCTGTGGTGGCTGAACCATACCGCGTCCCCGACGCCCCCAACTGGATCGGGGACCTGAACGGATCAACAGCCATAACATGGACGCCGGCGTTGTGTTCGCCCGGCGCCCTGCTGGATCGCGGTAACGGCTTCGTCGCCGTCGAGTGGAACGGGATCGCGATAGTGGGCATTTACGTCTCGCCCAACAGCGGGGTGGCCTCGTTCGGGGACTTCCTGGACGAGGTCGGTGACTGCGTTCGTAGATGCCTGCCTCGTCAGGTACTCGTCCTTGGGGACTTCAACGCGCGCTCGTCGCAATGGGGGGACACCAGGACGGACTCCCGCGGCAGGATGCTGACAGACTGGGCCGCGACGCTCGGACTGGTCCTGGTGAACAGGGGCACAACTAGCACCTGCGTGGCGTGGAGGGGATCGTCCATCGTCGACGTTACCTGGGCTACCGCCGGGCTCTACCGAAAGATCCACGGATGGAGAGTGGCCGACAGAATGGAGACCTTATCGGACCACCTCTATATAATGATGGAAATGGAAGGGGAGGCCGCCGCGCGCGACAGCGGTGCCCGACGACAACGAGAGGAGAACCGGTCCCGTCGACCACCACCACCCACACCTAGGTGGCGCTTGAAGGAGAGGGACAAGGACATGCTGCGGGCGGCGGTCACTGTCTCCGCCTGGAGCTGGGACGCACGGGGGGACAACACCACAACCCCCCCCCACCACCACCGCCACACTGGGTAGCGTCGACGAGGAGGCTGACGAACTCCACGGATACATGATCGCGGCATGCGATGCCTCTATGCCGCGCTCCGCCCCGGGAAACAGAGGCGACCGTTCCGTGTATTGGTGGACACCGGAAATAGCCGATATGCGGGCGGGTTGCATGCGGGCCCGGAGAAGATTCGTAAGGGCGTGTCGCCGCAGACGGACACACGACGAGGAGGAGATCTCTCGCCGCTATGAAGAATACAGAGAGACGAGACGCGCTCTCCAACGGGAGATCAAACTAGCCAAGGCCCGGTGTTGGGATCGATTGATCGAATTGGTCGATTCAGATCCGTGGGGGAGGCCCTATCGCATCGTTACGAAGAAACTGCGACCTTCGGCCCCCCCGCTGACCGAAAACATGGATCCGGCGTTACTGGACAACGTCATCGGGACTTTGTTCCCACGGCGGGACAACAACGAGACGTCCGCGCCAGCCCCTACCACCATCGACGGGACGGCGCCGACGGATTGGAACGAGGAACTTCGAGTGACTGAGGAAGAGTTGCTCGAAGCCGCGAAGAAGATGGCATCCCGCGACGTGGCGCCGGGTCCGGACGGGATCCGGGGTCGAGTCTGGACGGAGTCGATCGACATCCTGGCTCCCCGTTTGCGGCACCTGTTCTCCAGGTGCCTGAAGGAGGGCGCCTATCCTCGGGCGTGGCGCACGGCGAAACTCGTGTTGCTACGGAAGGAGGGTCGACCGCTGGACGCGCCATCGGCATACAGGCCGGTGTGTCTTCTCGACGAGGTGGGTAAACTCTTCGAGAGGATCATAGTCGCCCGCCTGGAGGCACACATGGAGAGACGGATTCCCGGATGGCACGATAGCCAATTTGGATTTCGTCGGGGCCGCTCGACCGTGGACGCGGTAAAGAGGCTGAGATCCATGGCGGAGGACATGGTCGTGCGAGAAGGGGTGGCGGTAGCCGTCTCCTTGGACATCTCCAACGCTTTCAATAGCATTCCTTGGAGCAGGATCGTGGAGGCACTGCGACACTTCGAGTCCCCGCCATACCTCGTCAGGGTGATTCAGGCCTATCTGAACGATAGGTGGATCACCTACACAGGCAGAAACGGCGTGAAGGAGCGAAGACCGGTGGAGCGCGGCGTGCCGCAGGGCTCGGTACTCGGACCGATTTTGTGGATCACTGCCTACGACTCGGTCCTCCGAAGTCCCATGCCGCCGGGGGCTGGCACGATATGCTACGCGGATGACACGCTGGTGCTGGCCAGCGGACGATGGTGGAACGACGCCGCATGCCTGACCGAGACCGCCGTGGCATGCGCGGTGCACGCCATTCGAAGACTCGGCTTGAGCGTGTCGCCGGCGAAATCGGAAGCCCTGTGGTTCTACGACCAACGACGCAGAGGAACGCCGCCTGCGGAGCTGTCGACTATAGTCATCGACGGAGAAGAGGTCCCTGTGGGACACCGGATGAAGTACTTGGGCCTGATCGTCGACAGTAAGTGGACGTTCGAGCCACACTTTGAGTACTTAGCCCCGAAAGTAACGGCCGCAGCCAACGCGTTGTGCGGCCTTTTACCTAACATCGGCGGGGCAGGATTGGGAGTCCGCAGGCTCTACGAAGGAGTGATCCGGTCACGAGTCCTTTACGGAGCGCCCGTATGGGCCGATGATCTGGCGGTGAGCCGGCGTAACCGGACTCTGGTGAGAAGGCTCCACAGGACGATCGCCATCCGGGCAGCGAGGGGATACAGGACGGTGTCCTACGCGACAGCGACCGTGCTGGCCGCGTCCCCCCCGTTCGAGCTACAGGCCCTTGCCCTTCGCCGGGTGTACGAACACCGGAGGGCCGCGACCTTGGACCGACGTGCCACGCCGACGGCACCAACCGTGGACGTTCGGGAGGAAACAAGACTAGAAGCATGGGAGCGGTGGCACTCGCAGCTGTTGGAAGAGGATGCGATGCGCCCTCATCGGGCCGTCCGCGCCGTCCTGCCCAACTGGGACAAGTGGAGAGACAAAGGCGGGGTCCCGCTCACATTCAGGACGACTCAGGTGCTCATCGGCCACGGGGTGTTCGGCGATTACCTGCTCAAGATCCGGCGAGAGGTGACGACCATCTGTCACCACTGTGGGGAGGAGGAGGACACGGCGCGGCACACGCTGGAGGCTTGCCCGGCGTGGGAGGTACCGCGACGTGTCTTACGACTCGAGATCGGCGAGAGATTGGCCCCCGAGACGCTCATCGAAGCTATGCTCAGGGGGCCCCAGGAGTACAGAGCCGTCCGCACCTTCTGCGAGCAAGTTATGCTCGTGAAGGAGCGGGCGGAGAGAGAAAGAGAGAAAGCCCAGCATACCAGCAGGGCGCGGCAACAAGGAGTCTCCGCGCGTCACGGACTGGCGGTACCGCCGCCGTGAACGCGCCCAAGGAGTCATCAAGGAAGTAACAAGACCCAAGGAAAGGGGCGCTAGGGGGCGTGGTCCCCCCTGGCGGCCCCGATCTTCTGTCTAACAAGGAAGTCTCCCGCCCAGCAGGGAGATAGACGGCGAGGAGCGCTTGGTAGTATTCGCAAGAGACCCTGAGCCCTCCTCGAACAGCCGTCTGGAAGACCACCGTGGAGTTTTAGTCGGTAAGAGTCCGACACTTCCCATGCTGCTCGCAGCTGGGAGTCCATGAGGATTTCTCCACGAAAAAAAAAAAAAAAAAAAAAAAAAAAAAAAAAGGTTGGGGTTAGGTTGGGGTTAGGTTGGGGTTAGGTTGGGGTTAGGTTGGGGTTAGGTTGGGGTTAGGTTGGGGTTAGGTTGGGGTTAGGTTGGGGTTAGGTTGGGGTTAGGTTGGGGTTAGGTTGGGGAGCATGAGGCGGGCATGGATTCCCGGAGCGTAGGACCACCCCCCGGGAAACCCCGATGGATCTGATGTTCCCCTATAGTCGGGTGGCGGCGGGTCGGTGCCTCTGGTACCCGTCAGGTCGCTGATCCGGTGCGAGGAACTTCGGAGAAGTTGGTGGGCCCATGCCTGTCAAGACCACTCACCTCACCTTCTCGTGGGGCTCCCTGTCACCCTGCTCCGGACTCTCCGGGACAGGGTGCGAAAGAGTGAGTGGCACCAGGACAGATTCCCGATGACGACCCGGCGAGAAACAACTTCATTCACCATGGAAGGCACAACAGATAGGAGAAACACGTACAGTACAGGGGAGGGAGACCCCAGTACCGGCGTAGTCGGGGGTAGTCAAGTGGGCCCCACTACGTCGTCAACATACGACCACGGCCGCTCGGGGGTGGGCCGCCAGGCCCCCGAACGTGTTACCACGCCTGGCGAAGCGATAAGTCTATTCTCGGAAGAATACATGGAGACATCGAGAACTCCGAGGACGAGAAGCGGGTGCCGGGCGGGCAGCGTTTTCCTTGCGCCGGCCCCGTCAGACGGAGCAACAACAATAACAACATCTGCTGCGGGAGGATCGCGGGAGCGAGCGAGGTCGGACGACGAAGAATCGGTAGCCTCGTTCGCGTCTCGCTCATCACTGGCATCAATCGCATCCAGGGGGAAGAAGAGGAGACTGGCGACAACAGCCACCTTGGAAGTCTCCGAAGATCTGGAGATACAAGTGAGGACGAGTTCGGCCGCGGACGTCAGCGCGGAATTAACGAGACACGTGTCCGAGATCATGAAGGTGGCGACCACATCGTCCAACCTCAAGGGCACGTACGTCAAAGCGCTGAAGGAAGCGGCAAGCTATATCTCGGCCGCATGGAAGAGCGAGGCCCCGCGAAGGAGAGAACAAGCGGGCAGCAGCGGCAACAACGCGGCGATGAGGCTGGTGGAGGCGAGACTGTCCGCGTTGGAGGAGGAGAACGCCGCCCTTAGGAGAGAGCTGGCAAGGAGGTCTATGCCCGCGATCGAAGGCCTGCGGGGCGGCGGTGCCGACGCGGACCGCCCACGGGTCGAGGCTGCAACCCAAGAAGCGCGACTCGACGCCCTCGAGAGAAAGCTAGAAGAGTTGGGTCCCTCCATAACGAAGATGGTGGAGAGACAACTCGGGAGTCTATTGAGGCCGCAGCAGCAACAACAACAACAGCTGCAACAACAGCGGCAGCAGCAACAAAGCACTCCCGAAACCCGACGGAGCGCGGAATACTCCGCTACTCGCCCCCCGCCCGCACAGATCCCCCGCCGCCCCCAAGGACTCGGGAGGACGGCGGGTGGAGCGTGGTGGTAGGGAGAAAAAGTAAGATGGGGCAGAAGAACATCGCCGAAAGGAAGCTGGACGCCGCTGGAGGAGAGGAGAAGTCCCGGCCACCAGCGACTGTCCAAAAACCGTGGGCAGATAGGATGGGAGGCGCGCCGAAATCGGGCAGCGGTGGCACCGTTAAAAAGCCATTCAGGGAGGAAAAGACGTCGCCAACAGTCAAGCTCCCTCGCGCACCGAGTACATCCGCGGTAACACTGACGCTAAGCGAGGGAGCCAACATGTCGTACGCCGACGTCGTAACGATGGCCAGAAGAGCTATCCCCCTCGGCGAGATAGGCGTGCAGGCCGTCACGATGAAGAAGGCGGTGACGGGCGCCATCGTCATCAGAGTCCCGAGGGACAAGGACAGAGAAAAGGCGTCGATCCTTGCGACGCGCCTGGCAGACGTTCTGGACCCGACCAAGGTAAGGGTCGGAACCCCCACGATCAAAGCCGAGCTGAGAGTCACCAATGTGGACATCTCAATGGGCAAGGAGGAGCTGCGTCAAGCTCTGGCCTTGGCCGCGGGATGCAACAGCGAGGATGTTCGGATCGGCGAGATCGGCGTCTCCAGGGGCGGACTCGGATCGGCATGGGTCAGGTGTCCGGCGGCCGGTGCCCGCAAGCTAGCTCAGGCGGGCAGGGTGGTCTTGGGGTGGTCCATCGCGAGGGTCTCTGCCATACCGAAGAGACCCTTACAGTGCTTCAAGTGCCTGGAGTTGGGGCACGTACGGGCAACTTGCACGTCCGCTGAGGATAGAAGCCGTCTTTGCTACAGGTGCGGTGAAAGCGGGCACCGCGCCAGGGGATGTCCCGCCTTGGCGCCGAAATGTCCCTTATGCGAGCGGCTGGGAGCTCCATCCGGACACAGGATGGGCGGAGTGGCATGTGCCCCCCCGAAAATCAAGAGAAGTAAGGAGCAGCTTACCCGTCGGTCTGCCGCCGCCGCCGACAACGTTATCACTACCATCGCCGGCGGCAACGAGAACTACGGCGGAAACGCTACCGGGGCGGAGTCACCATCAGCAGTGACGAGTGGCCGGGAGGAGGCCATGGAGCTGGCGGAGTAACTTCAACCGCCTGCTCCAATGTAACATAGGAAGAGCCAGACGGGCGCAGGACCTGCTTCTCCAGGCTATACGGGAGAATCGGGTCGCACTCGCTGTGGTGGCTGAACCATACCGCGTCCCCGACGCCCCCAACTGGATCGGGGACCTGAACGGATCTACAGCCATAACATGGACGCCGGCGTTGTGCTCGCCCGGCGCCCTGCTGGATCGCGGTAACGGCTTCGTCGCCGTCGAGTGGAACGGGATCGCGATAGTGGGCATTTACGTCTCGCCCAACAGCGGAGTGGCCTCGTTCGGGGACTTCCTGGACGAGGTCGGTGACTGCGTTCGTAGATGCATGCCTCGTCAGGTACTCGTCCTTGGGGACTTCAACGCGCGCTCGTCGCAATGGGGGGACACCAGGACGGACTCCCGCGGAAGGATGCTGACAGACTGGGCCGCGACGCTCGGACTGGTCCTGGTGAACAGGGGCACAACTAGCACCTGCGTGGCGTGGAGGGGATCGTCCATCGTCGACGTTACCTGGGCTACCGCCGGGCTCTACCGAAAGATCCACGGATGGAGAGTGGCCGACAGAATGGAGACCTTATCGGACCACCTCTATATAATGATGGAAATGGAGGGGGAGGCCGCCGCGCGCGACAGCAGTGCCCGACGACAACGAGAGGAGAACCGGTCCCGTCGACCACCACCACCCACACCTAGGTGGCGCTTGAAGGAGAGGGACAAGGACATGCTGCGGGCGGCGGTCACTGTCTCCGCCTGGAGCTGGGACGCACGGGGGGACAACACCACAACCCCCCCCGCCACCACCTCCACATTGGGTAGCGTCGACGAGGAGGCTGACGAACTCCACGGATACATGATCGCGGCATGCGACGCCTCTATGCCGCGCTCCGCCCCGGGAAACAGAGGCGACCGTTCCGTGTATTGGTGGACACCGGAAATAGCCGATATGCGGGCGGGTTGCATGCGGGCCCGGAGAAGATTCGTAAGGGCGCGTCGCCGCAGACGGACACACAACGAGGAGGAGATCTCTCGCCGCTATGAAGAATACAGAGAGACGAGACGCGCTCTCCAACGGGAGATCAAACTAGCCAAGGCCCGGTGTTGGGATCGATTGATCGAATTGGTCGATTCAGATCCGTGGGGGAGGCCCTATCGCATCGTTACGAGGAAACTGCGACCTTCGGCCCCCCCGCTGACCGAAAACATGGATCCGGCGTTACTGGACAACGTCATCGGGACTTTGTTCCCACGGCGGGACAACAACGAGACGTCCGCGCCAGCCCCTACCACCATCGACGGGACGGCGCCGACGGATTGGAACGAGGAACTTCGAGTGACTGACGAAGAGTTGCTCGAAGCCGCGAAGAAGATGGCATCCCGCGACGTGGCGCCGGGTCCGGACGGGATCCCGGGCCGAGTCTGGACGGAGTCGATCGACACCTTGGCTCCCCGTTTGCGGCACCTGTTCTCCAGGTGCCTGAGGGAGGGCGCCTATCCTCGGGCGTGGCGCACGGCGAAACTCGTGTTGCTACGGAAGGAGGGTCGACCGCCGGACGCGCCATCGGCATACAGGCCGGTGTGTCTTCTCGACGAGGTGGGTAAACTCTTCGAGAGGATCATAGTCGCCCGCCTGGAGGCACACATGGAGAGACGGATTCCCGGATGGCACGATAGCCAATTTGGATTTCGCCGGGGCCGCTCGACCGTGGACGCGGTAAAGAGGCTGAGATCCATGGCGGAGGACATGGTCGTGCGAGAAGGGGTGGCGGTAGCCGTCTCCTTGGACATCTCCAACGCTTTCAATACCATTCCTTGGAGCAGGATCGTGGAGGCGCTGCGACACTTCGAGTCCCCGCCATACCTCGTCAGGGTGATTCAGGCCTATCTGAACGATAGGTGGATCACCTACACAGGCAGAAACGGCGTGAAGGAGCGAAGACCGGTGGAGCGCGGAGTGCCGCAGGGCTCGGTACTCGGACCGATTTTGTGGATCACTGCCTACGACTCGGTCCTCCGAAGTCCCATGCCGCCGGGGGCTGGCACGATATGCTACGCGGATGACACGCTGGTGCTGGCCAGCGGACGTTGGTGGAACGACGCCGCATGCCTGACCGAGACCGCCGTGGCATGCGCGGTGCACGCCATTCGAAGACTCGGCTTGAGCGTGTCGCCGGCGAAATCGGAAGCCCTGTGGTTCTACGACCAACGACGCAGAGGAACGCCGCCTGCGGAGCTGTCGACTATAGTCATCGACGGAGAAGAGGTCCCTGTGGGACACCGGATGAAGTACTTGGGCCTGATCGTCGACAGTAAGTGGACGTTCGAGCCACACTTTGAGTACTTAGCCCCGAAAGTAACGGCCGCAGCCAACGCGTTGTGCGGCCTTTTACCTAACATCGGCGGGGCAGGATTGGGAGTCCGCAGGCTCTACGAAGGAGTGATCCGGTCACGAGTCCTTTACGGAGCGCCCGTATGGGCCGATGATCTGGCGGTGAGCCGGCGTAACCGGACTCTGGTGAGAAGGCTCCACAGGACGATCGCCATCCGGGCAGCGAGGGGATACAGGACGGTGTCCTACGCGACAGCGACCGTGCTGGCCGCGTCCCCCCCGTTCGAGCTACAGGCCCTTGCCCTTCGCCGGGTGTACGAACACCGGAGGGCCGCGACCTTGGACCGACGTGCCACGCCGACGGCACCAACCGTGGACGTTCGGGAGGAAACAAGACTAGAAGCATGGGAGCGGTGGCACTCGCAGCTGTTGGAAGAGGATGCGATGCGCCCTCATCGGGCCGTCCGCGCCGTCCTGCCCAACTGGGACAAGTGGAGAGACAAAGGCGGGGTCCCGCTCACATTCAGGACGACTCAGGTGCTCATCGGCCACGGGGTGTTCGGCGATTACCTGCTCAAGATCCGGCGAGAGGTGACGACCATCTGTCACCACTGTGGGGAGGAGGAGGACACGGCGCGGCACACGCTGGAGGCTTGCCCGGCGTGGGAGGTACCGCGACGTGTCTTACGACTCGAGATCGGCGAGAGATTGGCCCCCGAGACGCTCATCGAAGCTATGCTCAGGGGGCCCCAGGAGTACAGAGCCGTCCGCACCTTCTGCGAGCAAGTTATGCTCGTGAAGGAGCGGGCGGAGAGAGAAAGAGAGAAAGCCCAGCATACCAGCAGGGCGCGGCAACAAGGAGTCTCCGCGCGTCACGGACTGGCGGTACCGCCGCCGTGAACGCGCCCAAGGAGTCATCAAGGAAGTAACAAGACCCAAGGAAAGGGGCGCTAGGGGGCGTGGTCCCCCCTGGCGGCCCCGATCTTCTGTCTAACAAGGAAGTCTCCCGCCCAGCAGGGAGATAGACGGCGAGGAGCGCTTGGTAGTATTCGCAAGAGACCCTGAGCCCTCCTCGAACAGCCGTCTGGAAGACCACCGTGGAGTTTTAGTCGGTAAGAGTCCGACACTTCCCATGCTGCTCGCAGCTGGGAGTCCATGAGGATTTCTCCACGAAAAAAAAAAAAAAAAAAAAAAAAAAAAAAAAGGTTGGGGTTAGGTTGGGGTTAGGTTGGGGTTAGGTTGGGGTTAGGTTGTCAACGTCCGTTGGCTGGGGTGAAACACTCGTTCCCGTTAGATCACGAAAGTTAAGCACCCCAGGTTGCGGGGCGGTCTGGGATGGGTGACCGCTCCGTGATGACGTTGGCGCTTTGGATTGCGGTGACCAAATCCGGTTTTTTCGGATTCCACCAAGGACCAGGAGAGACTAGAGGGCACCCCAAACCAGGAGGAAGCAGTACGGGCCACCAGGAGGATGTTCGGGTGGGGAAGTCGGTTTGGGGGACAACCGTTCCACCTGTGGGCGACATCGTGGTACGCCGACGAGAGTTTCCGGCTGGGTGGGGGCAAGAGCGCCTAGTAGGGATTGGTGCCCCCGAACGGCGAGTTCTCCCCCCTCCCCCCGATGAAACCGGCAGATGGACGAAGCTCGGACGCCAACTGGGGGACCCGGAGGCTGAAAGTAGGCAACGGCGACGTGGCCAGAGGTGGATGACCTGCCTCTGGCTCCGGAACAACATCTCGGAGGACAACACCAGCGGCGTCGGACTACAAGCGGTGGTCGTATTCGCAAGAGAACCTACCCTAAGTCCACAAGACGCCAGGATGGTCATCGTGGGGTTTTAGTCGGTAAGAGTCCGACACTACCCGGACGCGTCTGGTGGCGCCCGGGTGTCCATGAGGATTTCCCCACGTATAAAAAAAAAAAAAAAAAAAAAAGGTTGGGGTTAGGTTGGGGTTAGGTTGGGGTTAGGTTGGGGTTAGGTTGGGGTTAGATTGGGGAGCATGAGGCGGGCATGGGTTCTCGGGGCGTAGGACCACCCCCCGGGAAACCCCGATGGATCTGATGTTCCCCTATAGTCGGGTGGCGGCCGGTCGGTGCCTCTGGGACCCGTCAGGTCGCTGATCCGGTGCGAGGAACTTCGGAGAAGTTGGTGGGCCCATGCCTGTCAAGACCACTCACCTCACCTTCTCGTGGGGCTCCCTGTCACCCTGCTCCGGACTTTCCGGGATAGGGTGCGAAAGAGTGAGTGGCACCAGGACAGATTCCCGATGACGACCCGGCGAGAAACAACTTCATTCACCATGGAAGGCACAACAGATAGGAGAAACACGTACAGTACAGGGGAGGGAGACCCCAGTACCGGCGTAGTCGGGGGTAGTCAAGTGGGCCCCACTACGTCGTCAACATACGACCACGGCCGCTCGGGGGTGGGCCGCCAGGCCCCCGAACGTGTTACCACGCCTGGCGAAGCGAGAAGTCTATTCTCGGAAGAATACATGGAGACATCGAGAACTCCGAGGACGAGAAGCGGGTGCCGGGCGGGCAGCGTTTTCCTTGCGCCGGCCCCGTCAGACGGAGCAACAACAATGACAACATCTGCTGCGGGAGGATCGCGGGAGCGAGCGAGGTCGGACGACGAAGAATCGGTAGCCTCGTTCGCGTCTCGCTCATCACTGGCATCAATCGCATCCAGGGGGAAGAAGAGGAGACTGGCGACAACAGCCACCTTGGAAGTCTCCGAAGATCTGGAGATACAAGTGAGGACGAGTTCGGCCGCGGACGTCAGCGCGGAATTAACGAGACACGTGTCCGAGATCATGAAGGTGGCGACCACATCGTCCAACCTCAAGGGCACGTACGTCAAAGCGCTGAAGGAAGCGGCAAGCTATATCTCGGCCGCATGGAAGAGCGAGGCCCCGCGAAGGAGAGAACAAGCGGGCAGCAGCGGCAACAACGCGGCGATGAGGCTGGTGGAGGCGAGACTGTCCGCGTTGGAGGAGGAGAACGCCGCCCTTAGGAGAGAGCTGGCAAGGAGGTCTATGCCCGCGATCGAAGGCCTGCGGGGCGGCGGTGCCGACGCGGACCGCCCACGGGTCGAGGCTGCAACCCAAGAAGCGCGACTCGACGCCCTCGAGAGAAAGCTAGAAGAGTTGGGTCCCTCCATAACGAAGATGGTGGAGAGACAACTCGGGAGTCTATTGAGGCCGCAGCAGCAACAACAACAACAGCTGCAACAACAGCGGCAGCAGCAACAAAGCACTCCCGAAACCCGACGGAGCGCGGAATACTCCGCTACTCGCCCCCCCGCCCGCACAGATCCCCCGCCGCCCCCAAGGACTCGGGAGGACGGCGGGTGGAGCGTGGTGGTAGGGAGAAAAAGTAAGATGGGGCAGAAGAACATCGCCGAAAGGAAGCTGGACGCCGCTGGAGGAGAGGAGAAGTCCCGGCCACCAGCGACTGTCCAAAAACCGTGGGCAGATAGGATGGGAGGCGCGCCGAAATCGGGCAGCGGTGGCACCGTTAAAAAGCCATTCAGGGAGGAAAAGACGTCGCCAACAGTCAAGCTCCCTCGCGCACCGAGTACATCCGCGGTAACACTGACGCTAAGCGAGGGAGCCAACATGTCGTACGCCGACGTCGTAACGATGGCCAGAAGAGCTATCCCCCTCGGCGAGATAGGCGTGCAGGCCGTCACGATGAAGAAGGCGGTGACGGGCGCCATCGTCATCAGAGTCCCGAGGGACAAGGACAGAGAAAAGGCGTCGATCCTTGCGACGCGCCTGGCAGACGTTCTGGACCCGACCAAGGTAAGGGTCGGAACCCCCACGATCAAAGCCGAGCTGAGGGTCACCAATGTGGACATCTCAATGGGCAAGGAGGAGCTGCGTCAAGCTCTGGCCTTGGCCGCGGGATGCAACAGCGAGGATGTTCGGATCGGCGAGATCGGCGTCTCCAGGGGCGGACTCGGATCGGCATGGGTCAGGTGTCCGGCGGCCGGTGCCCGCAAGCTAGCTCAGGCGGGCAGGGTGGTCTTGGGGTGGTCCATCGCGAGGGTCTCTGCCATACCGAAGAGACCCTTACAGTGCTTCAAGTGCCTGGAGTTGGGGCACGTACGGGCAACTTGCACGTCCGCTGAGGATAGAAGCCGTCTTTGCTACAGGTGCGGTGAAAGCGGGCACCGCGCCAGGGGATGTCCCGCCTTGGCGCCGAAATGTCCCTTATGCGAGCGGCTGGGAGCTCCATCCGGACACAGGATGGGCGGAGTGGCATGTGCCCCCCCGAAAATCAAGAGAAGTAAGGAGCAGCTTACCCGTCGGTCTGCCGCCGCCGCCGACAACGTTATCACTACCATCGCCGGCGGCAACGAGAACTACGGCGGAAACGCTACCGGGGCGGAGTCACCATCAGCAGTGACGAGTGGCCGGGAGGAGGCCATGGAGCTGGCGGAGTAACTTCAACCGCCTGCTCCAATGTAACATAGGAAGAGCCAGACGGGCGCAGGACCTGCTTCTCCAGGCTATACGGGAGAATCGGGTCGCACTCGCTGTGGTGGCTGAACCATACCGCGTCCCCGACGCCCCCAACTGGATCGGGGACCTGAACGGATCTACAGCCATAACATGGACGCCGGCGTTGTGTTCGCCCGGCGCCCTGCTGGATCGCGGTAACGGCTTCGTCGCCGTCGAGTGGAACGGGATCGCGATAGTGGGCATTTACGTCTCGCCCAACAGCGGAGTGGCCTCGTTCGGGGACTTCCTGGACGAGGTCGGTGACTGCGTTCGTAGATGCATGCCTCGTCAGGTACTCGTCCTTGGGGACTTCAACGCGCGCTCGTCGCAATGGGGGGACACCAGGACGGACTCCCGCGGAAGGATGCTGACAGACTGGGCCGCGACGCTCGGACTGGTCCTGGTGAACAGGGGCACAACTAGCACCTGCGTGGCGTGGAGGGGATCGTCCATCGTCGACGTTACCTGGGCTACCGCCGGGCTCTACCGAAAGATCCACGGATGGAGAGTGGCCGACAGAATGGAGACCTTATCGGACCACCTCTATATAATGATGGAAATGGAGGGGGAGGCCGCCGCGCGCGACAGCAGTGCCCGACGACAACGAGAGGAGAACCGGTCCCGTCGACCACCACCACCCACACCTAGGTGGCGCTTGAAGGAGAGGGACAAGGACATGCTGCGGGCGGCGGTCACTGTCTCCGCCTGGAGCTGGGACGCACGGGGGGACAACACCACAACCCCCCCCGCCACCACCTCCACATTGGGTAGCGTCGACGAGGAGGCTGACGAACTCCACGGATACATGATCGCGGCATGCGACGCCTCTATGCCGCGCTCCGCCCCGGGAAACAGAGGCGACCGCTCCGTGTATTGGTGGACACCGGAAATAGCCGATATGCGGGCGGGTTGCATGCGGGCCCGGAGAAGATTCGTAAGGGCGCGTCGCCGCAGACGGACACACGACGAGGAGGAGATCTCTCGCCGCTATGAAGAATACAGAGAAACGAGACGCGCTCTCCAACGGGAGATCAAACTAGCCAAGGCCCGGTGTTGGGATCGATTGATCGAATTGGTCGATTCAGATCCGTGGGGGAGGCCCTATCGCATCGTTACGAAGAAACTGCGACCTTCGGCCCCCCCGCTGACCGAAAACATGGATCCGGCGTTACTGGACAACGTCATCGGGACTTTGTTCCCACGGCGGGACAACAACGAGACGTCCGCGCCAGCCCCTACCACCATCGACGGGACGGCGCCGACGGATTGGAACGAGGAACTTCGAGTGACTGAGGAAGAGTTGCTCGAAGCCGCGAAGAAGATGGCATCCCGCGACGTGGCGCCGGGTCCGGACGGGATCCCGGGCCGAGTCTGGACGGAGTCGATCGACATCTTGGCTCCCCGTTTGCGGCACCTGTTCTCCAGGTGCCTGAAGGAGGGCGCCTATCCTCGGGCGTGGCGCACGGCGAAACTCGTGTTGCTACGGAAGGAGGGTCGACCGCCGGACGCGCCATCGGCATACAGGCCGGTGTGTCTTCTCGACGAGGTGGGTAAACTCTTCGAGAGGATCATAGTCGCCCGCCTGGAGGCACACATGGAGAGACGGATTCCCGGATGGCACGATAGCCAATTTGGATTTCGCCGGGGCCGCTCGACCGTGGACGCGGTAAGGAGGCTGAGATCCATGGCGGAGGACATGGTCGTGCGAGAAGGGGTGGCGGTAGCCGTCTCCTTGGACATCTCCAACGCTTTCAATACCATTCCTTGGAGCAGGATCGTGGAGGCGCTGCGACACTTCGAGTCCCCGCCATACCTCGTCAGGGTGATTCAGGCCTATCTGAACGATAGGTGGATCACCTACACAGGCAGAAACGGCGTGAAGGAGCGAAGACCGGTGGAGCGCGGCGTGCCGCAGGGCTCGGTACTCGGACCGATTTTGTGGATCACTGCCTACGACTCGGTCCTCCGAAGTCCCATGCCGCCGGGGGCTGGCATGATATGCTACGCGGATGACACGCTGGTGTTGGCCAGCGGACGTTGGTGGAACGACGCCGCATGCCTGACCGAGACCGCCGTGGCATGCGCGGTGCACGCCATTCGAAGATTCGGCTTGAGCGTGTCGCCGGCGAAATCGGAAGCCCTGTGGTTCTACGACCAACGACGCAGAGGAACGCCGCCTGCGGAGCTGTCGACTATAGTCATCGACGGAGAAGAGGTCCCTGTGGGACACCGGATGAAGTACTTGGGCCTGATCGTCGACAGTAAGTGGACGTTCGAGCCACACTTTGAGTACTTAGCCCCGAAAGTAACGGCCGCAGCCAACGCGTTGTGCGGCCTTTTACCTAACATCGGCGGGGCAGGATTGGGAGTCCGCAGGCTCTACGAAGGAGTGATCCGGTCACGAGTCCTTTACGGAGCGCCCGTATGGGCCGACGATCTGGCGGTGAGCCGGCGTAACCGGACTCTGGTGAGAAGGCTCCACAGGACGATCGCCATCCGGGCAGCGAGGGGATACAGGACGGTGTCCTACGCGACAGCGACCGTGCTGGCCGCGTCCCCCCCGTTCGAGCTACAGGCCCTTGCCCTTCGCCGGGTGTACGAACACCGGAGGGCCGCGACCTTGGACCGACGTGCCACGCCGACGGCACCAACCGTGGACGTTCGGGAGGAAACAAGACTAGAAGCATGGGAGCGGTGGCACTCGCAGCTGTTGGAAGAGGATGCGATGCGCCCTCATCGGGCCGTCCGCGCCGTCCTGCCCAACTGGGACAAGTGGAGAGACAAAGGCGGGGTCCCGCTCACATTCAGGACGACTCAGGTGCTCACCGGCCACGGGGTGTTCGGCGATTACCTGCTCAAGATCCGGCGAGAGGTGACGACCATCTGTCACCACTGTGGGGAGGAGGAGGACACGGCGCGGCACACGCTGGAGGCTTGCCCGGCGTGGGAGGTACCGCGACGTGTCTTACGACTCGAGATCGGCGAGAGATTGGCCCCCGAGACGCTCATCGAAGCTATGCTCAGGGGGCCCCAGGAGTACAGAGCCGTCCGCACCTTCTGCGAGCAAGTTATGCTCGTGAAGGAGCGGGCGGAGAGAGAAAGAGAGAAAGCCCAGCATACCAGCAGGGCGCGGCAACAAGGAGTCTCCGCGCGTCACGGACTGGCGGTACCGCCGCCGTGAACGCGCCCAAGGAGTCATCAAGGAAGTAACAAGACCCAAGGAAAGGGGCGCTAGGGGGCGTGGTCCCCCCTGGCGGCCCCGATCTTCTGTCTAACAAGGAAGTCTCCCGCCCAGCAGGGAGATAGACGGCGAGGAGCGCTTGGTAGTATTCGCAAGAGACCCTGAGCCCTCCTCGAACAGCCGTCTGGAAGACCACCGTGGAGTTTTAGTCGGTAAGAGTCCGACACTTCCCATGCTGCTCGCAGCTGGGAGTCCATGAGGATTTCTCCACGAAAAAAAAAAAAAAAAAAAAAAAGGTTGGGGTTAGGTTGGGGTTAGGTTGGGGTTAGGTTGGGGTTAGGTTGGGGTTAGGTTGGGGTTAGGTTGGGGTTAGGTTGGGGTTAGGTTGTCAACGTCCGTTGGCTGGGGTGAAACACTCGTTCCCGTTAGATCACGAAAGTTAAGCACCCCAGGTTGCGGGGCGGTCTGGGATGGGTGACCGCTCCGTGATGACGTTGGCGCTTTGGATTGCGGTGACCAAATCCGGTTTTTTCGGATTCCACCAAGGACCAGGAGAGACTAGAGGGCACCCCAAACCAGGAGGAAGCAGTACGGGCCACCAGGAGGATGTTCGGGTGGGGAAGTCGGTTTGGGGGACAACCGTTTCACCTGTGGGCGACATCGTGGTACGCCGACGAGAGTTTCCGGCTGGGTGGGGGCAAGAGCGCCTAGTAGGGATTGGTGCCCCCGAACGGCGAGTTCTCCCCCCTCCCCCCGATGAAACCTGCAGATGGACGAAGCTCGGACGCCAACTGGGGGACCCGGAGGCTGAAAGTAGGCAACGGCGACGTGGCCAGAGGTGGATGACCTGCCTCTGGCTCCGGAACAACATCTCGGAGGACAACACCAGCGGCGTCGGACTACAAGCGGTGGTCGAATTCGCGAGAGAACCTACCCTAAGTCCACAAGACGCCAGGATGGTCATCGTGGGGTTTTAGTCGGTAAGAGTCCGACACTACCCGGACGCGTCTGGTGGCGCCCGGGTGTCCATGAGGATTTCCCCACGTATAAAAAAAAAAAAAAAAAAAAGGTTGGGGTTAGGTTGGGGTTAGGTTGTCAACGTCCGTTGGCTGGGGTGAAACACTCGTTCCCGTTAGATCACGAAAGTTAAGCACCCCAGGTTGCGGGGCGGTCTGGGATGGGTGACCGCTCCGTGATGACGTTGGCGCTTTGGATTGCGGTGACCAAATCCGGTTTTTTCGGATTCCACCAAGGACCAGGAGAGACTAGAGGGCACCCCAAACCAGGAGGAAGCAGTACGGGCCACCAGGAGGATGTTCGGGTGGGGAAGTCGGTTTGGGGGACAACCGTTTCACCTGTGGGCGACATCGTGGTACGCCGACGAGAGTTTCCGGCTGGGTGGGGGCAAGAGCGCCTAGTAGGGATTGGTGCCCCCGAACGGCGAGTTCTCCCCCCTCCCCCCGATGAAACCTGCAGATGGACGAAGCTCGGACGCCAACTGGGGGACCCGGAGGCTGAAAGTAGGCAACGGCGACGTGGCCAGAGGTGGATGACCTGCCTCTGGCTCCGGAACAACATCTCGGAGGACAACACCAGCGGCGTCGGACTACAAGCGGTGGTCGTATTCGCAAGAGAACCTACCCTAAGTCCACAAGACGCCAGGATGGTCATCGTGGGGTTTTAGTCGGTAAGAGTCCGACACTACCCGGACGCGTCTGGTGGCGCCCGGGTGTCCATGAGGATTTCCCCACGTATAAAAAAAAAAAAAAAAAAAAGGTTGGGGTTAGGTTGGGGTTAGGTTGGGGTTAGGTTGGGGTTAGGTTGGGGTTAGGTTGGGGTTAGGTTGGGGTTAGGTTGGGGTTAGGTTGGGGTTAGGTTGTACTTGCTTCGGCAGTACATATACTAAAATTGGAACGATACAGAGAAGATTAGCATGGCCCCTGCGCAAGGATGACACGCAAAATCGTGAAGCGTTCCACGGGGAGCATGAGGCGGGCATGGGTTCTCGGGGCGTAGGACCACCCCCCGGGAAACCCCGATGGATCTGATGTTCCCCTATAGTCGGGTGGCGGCCGGTCGGTGCCTCTGGTACCCGTCAGGTCGCTGATCCGGTGCGAGGAACTTCGGAGAAGTTGGTGGGCCCATGCCTGTCAAGACCACTCACCTCACCTTCTCGTGGGGCTCCCTGTCACCCTGCTCCGGACTCTCCGGGACAGGGTGCGAAAGAGTGAGTGGCACCAGGACAGATTCCCGATGACGACCCGGCGAGAAACAACTTCATTCACCATGGAAGGCACAACAGATAGGAGAAACACGTACAGTACAGGGGAGGGAGACCCCAGTACCGGCGTAGTCGGGGGTAGTCAAGTGGGCCCCACTACGTCGTCAACATACGACCACGGCCGCTCGGGGGTGGGCCGCCAGGCCCCCGAACGTGAACGTGTTACCACGCCTGGCGAAGCGAGAAGTCTATTCTCGGAAGAATACATGGAGACATCGAGAACTCCGAGGACGAGAAGCGGGTGCCGGGCGGGCAGCGTTTTCCTTGCGCCGGCCCCGTCAGACGGAGCAACAACAATAACAACATCTGCTGCGGGAGGATCGCGGGAGCGAGCGAGGTCGGACGACGAAGAATCGGTAGCCTCGTTCGCGTCTCGCTCATCACTGGCATCAATCGCATCCAGGGGGAAGAAGAGGAGACTGGCGACAACAGCCACCTTGGAAGTCTCCGAAGATCTGGAGATACAAGTGAGGACGAGTTCGGCCGCGGACGTCAGCGCGGAATTAACGAGACACGTGTCCGAGATCATGAAGGTGGCGACCACATCGTCCAACCTCAAGGGCACGTACGTCAAAGCGCTGAAGGAAGCGGCAAGCTATATCTCGGCCGCATGGAAGAGCGAGGCCCCGCGAAGGAGAGAACAAGCGGGCAGCAGCGGCAACAACGCGGCAATGAGGCTGGTGGAGGCGAGACTGTCCGCGTTGGAGGAGGAGAACGCCGCCCTTAGGAGAGAGCTGGCAAGGAGGTCTATGCCCGCGATCGAAGGCCTGCGGGGCGGCGGTGCCGACGCGGACCGCCCACGGGTCGAGGCTGCAACCCAAGAAGCGCGACTCGACGCCCTCGAGAGAAAGCTAGAAGAGTTGGGTCCCTCCATAACGAAGATGGTGGAGAGACAACTCGGGAGTCTATTGAGGCCGCAGCAGCAACAACAACAACAGCTGCAACAACAGCGGCAGCAGCAACAAAGCACTCCCGAAACCCGACGGAGCGCGGAATACTCCGCTACTCGCCCCCCCGCCCGCACAGATCCCCCGCCGCCCCCAAGGACTCGGGAGGACGGCGGGTGGAGCGTGGTGGTAGGGAGAAAAAGTAAGATGGGGCAGAAGAACATCGCCGAAAGGAAGCTGGACGCCGCTGGAGGAGAGGAGAAGTCCCGGCCACCAGCGACTGTCCAAAAACCGTGGGCAGATAGGATGGGAGGCGCGCCGAAATCGGGCAGCGGTGGCACCGTTAAAAAGCCATTCAGGGAGGAAAAGACGTCGCCAACAGTCAAGCTCCCTCGCGCACCGAGTACATCCGCGGTAACACTGACGTTAAGCGAGGGAGCCAACATGTCGTATGCCGACGTCGTAACGATGGCCAGAAGAGCTATCCCCCTCGGCGAGATAGGCGTGGAGGCCGTCACGATGAAGAAGGCGGTGACGGGCGCCATCGTCATCAGAGTCCCGAGGGACAAGGACAGAGAAAAGGCGTCGATCCTTGCGACGCGCCTGGCAGACGTTCTGGACCCGACCAAGGTAAGGGTCGGAACTCCCACGATCAAAGCCGAGCTGAGAGTCACCAATGTGGACATCTCAATGGGCAAGGAGGAGCTGCGTCAAGCTCTGGCCTTGGCCGCGGGATGCAACAGCGAGGATGTTCGGATCGGCGAGATCGGCGTCTCCAGGGGCGGACTCGGATCGGCATGGGTCAGGTGTCCGGCGGCCGGTGCCCGCAAGCTAGCTCAGGCGGGCAGGGTGGCCTTGGGGTGGTCCATCGCGAGGGTCTCTGCCATACCGAAGAGACCCTTACAGTGCTTCAAGTGCCTGGAGTTGGGGCACGTACGGGCAACTTGCACGTCCGCCGAGGATAGAAGCCGTCTTTGCTACAGGTGCGGTGAAAGCGGGCACCGCGCCAGGGGATGTCCCGCCTTGGCGCCGAAATGTCCCTTATGCGAGCGACTGGGAGCTCCATCCGGACACAGGATGGGCGGAGTGGCATGTGCCCCCCCGAAAATCAAGAGAAGTAAGGGGCAGCTTACCCGTCGGTCTGCCGCCGCCGCCGACACCGTTATCACTACCATCGCCGGCGGCAACGAGAACTACGGCGGAAACGCTACCGGGGCGGAGTCACCATCAGCAGTGACGAGTGGCCGGGAGGAGGCCATGGAGCTGGCGGAGTAACTTTAACCGCCTGCTCCAATGTAACATAGGAAGAGCCAGACGGGCGCAGGACCTGCTTCTCCAGGCTATACGGGAGAATCGGGTCGCACTCGCTGTGGTGGCTGAACCATACCGCGTCCCCGACGCCCCCAACTGGATCGGGGATCTGAACGGATCTACAGCCATAACATGGACGCCGGCGTTGTGTTCGCCCGGCGCCCTGCTGGATCGCGGTAACGGCTTCGTCGCCGTCGAGTGGAACGGGATCGCGATAGTGGGCATTTACGTCTCGCCCAACAGCGGAGTGGCCTCGTTCGGGGACTTCCTGGACGAGGTCGGTGACTGCGCTCGTAGATGCATGCCTCGTCAGGTACTCGTCCTTGGGGACTTCAACGCGCGCTCGTCGCAATGGGGGGACACCAGGACGGACTCCCGCGGAAGGATGCTGACAGACTGGGCCGCGACGCTCGGACTGGTCCTGGTGAACAGGGGCACAACTAGCACCTGCGTGGCGTGGAGGGGATCGTCCATCGTCGACGTTACCTGGGCTACCGCCGGGCTCTACCGAAAGATCCACGGATGGAGAGTGGCCGACAGAATGGAGACCTTATCGGACCACCTCTATATAATGATGGAAATGGAGGGGGAGGCCGCCGCGCGCGACAGCGGTGCCCGACGACAACGAGAGGAGAACCGGTCCCGTCGACCACCACCACCCACACCTAGGTGGCGCTTGAAGGAGAGGGACAAGGACATGCTGCGGGCGGCGGTCACTGTCTCCGCCTGGAGCTGGGACGCACGGGGGGACAACACCACAACCCCCCCCACCACCACCTCCACATTGGGTAGCGTCGACGAGGAGGCTGACGAACTCCACGGATACATGATCGCGGCATGCGACGCCTCTATGCCGCGCTCCGCCCCGGGAAACAGAGGCGACCGTTCCGTGTATTGGTGGACACCGGAAATAGCCGATATGCGGGCGGGTTGCATGCGGGCCCGGAGAAGATTCGTAAGGGCGCGTCGCCGCAGACGGACACACGACGAGGAGGAGATCTCTCGCCGCTATGAAGAATACAGAGAGACGAGACGCGCTCTCCAACGGGAGATCAAACTAGCCAAGGCCCGGTGTTGGGATCGATTGATCGAATTGGTCGATTCAGATCCGTGGGGGAGGCCCTATCGCATCGTTACGAAGAAACTGCGACCTTCGGCCCCCCCGCTGACCGAAAACATGGATCCGGCGTTACTGGACAACGTCATCGGGACTTTGTTCCCACGGCGGGACAACAACGAGACGTCCGCGCCAGCCCCTACCACCATCGACGGGACGGCGCCGACGGATTGGAACGAGGAACTTCGAGTGACTGAGGAAGAGTTGCTCGAAGCCGCGAAGAAGATGGCATCCCGCGACGTGGCGCCGGGTCCGGACGGGATCCCGGGCCGGGTCTGGACGGAGTCGATCGACACCTTGGCTCCCCGTTTGCGGCACCTGTTCTCCAGGTGCCTGAGGGAGGGCGCCTATCCTCGGGCGTGGCGCACGGCGAAACTCGTGTTGCTACGGAAGGAGGGTCGACCGCCGGACGCGCCATCGGCATACAGGCCGGTGTGTCTTCTCGACGAGGTGGGTAAACTCTTCGAGAGGATCATAGTCGCCCGCCTGGAGGCACACATGGAGAGACGGATTCCCGGATGGCACGATAGCCAATTTGGATTTCGCCGGGGCCGCTCGACCGTGGACGCGGTAAAGAGGCTGAGATCCATGGCGGAGGACATGGTCGCGCGAGAAGGGGTGGCGGTAGCCGTCTCCTTGGACATCTCCAACGCTTTCAATAGCATTCCTTGGAGCAGGATCGTGGAGGCGCTGCGACACTTCGAGTCCCCGCCATACCTCGTCAGGGTGATTCAGGCCTATCTGAACGATAGGTGGATCACCTACACAGGCAGAAACGGCGTGAAGGAGCGAAGATCGGTGGAGCGCGGCGTGCCGCAGGGCTCGGTACTCGGACCGATTCTGTGGATCACTGCCTATGACTCGGTCCTCCGAAGTCCCATGCCGCCGGGGGCTGGCATGATATGCTACGCGGATGACACGCTGGTGCTGGCCAGCGGACGATGGTGGAACGACGCCGCATGCCTGACTGAGACCGCCGTGGCATGCGCGGTGCACGCCATTCGAAGACTCGGCTTGAGCGTGTCGCCGGCGAAATCGGAAGCCCTGTGGTTCTACGACCAACGACGCAGAGGAGCGCCGCCTGCGGAGCTGTCGACTATAGTCATCGACGGAGAAGAGGTCCCTGTGGGACACCGGATGAAGTACTTGGGCTTGATCGTCGACAGTAAGTGGACGTTCGAGCCACACTTTGAGTACTTAGCCCCGAAAGTAACGGCCGCAGCCAACGCGCTGTGCGGCCTTTTACCTAACATCGGCGGGGCAGGATTGGGAGTCCGCAGGCTCTACGAAGGAGTGATCAGGTCACGAGTCCTTTACGGAGCGCCCGTATGGGCCGATGATCTGGCGGTGAGCCGGCGTAACCGGACTCTGGTGAGAAGGCTCCACAGGACGATCGCCATCCGGGCAGCGAGGGGATACAGGACGGTGTCCTACGCGACAGCGACCGTGCTGGCCGCGTCCCCCCCGTTCGAGCTACAGGCCCTTGCCCTTCGCCGGGTGTACGAACACCGGAGGGCCGCGACCTTGGACCGACGTGCCACGCCGACGGCACCAACCGTGGACGTTCGGGAGGAAACAAGACTAGAAGCATGGGAGCGGTGGCACTCGCAGCTGTTGGAAGAGGATGCGATGCGCCCTCATCGGGCCGTCCGCGCCGTCCTGCCCAACTGGGACAAGTGGAGAGACAAAGGCGGGGTCCCGCTCACATTCAGGACGACTCAGGTGCTCACCGGCCACGGGGTGTTCGGCGATTACCTGCTCAAGATCCGGCGAGAGGTGGCGACCATCTGTCACCACTGTGGGGAGGAGGAGGACACGGCGCGGCACACGGTGGAGGCTTGCCCGGCGTGGGAGGTACCGCGACGTGTCTTACGACTCGAGATCGGCGAGAGATTGGCCCCCGAGACGCTCATCGAAGCTATGCTCAGGGGGCCCCAGGAGTACAGAGCCGTCCGCACCTTCTGCGAGCAAGTTATGCTCGTGAAGGAGCGGGCGGAGAGAGAAAGAGAGAAAGCCCAGCATACCAGCAGGGCGCGACAACAAGGAGTCTCCGCGCGTCACGGACCGGCGGTACCGCCGCCGTGAACGCGCCCAAGGAGCCATCAAGGAAGTAACAAGACCCAAGGAAAGGGGCGCTAGGGGGCGTGGTCCCCCCTGGCGGCCCCGATCTTCTGTCTAACAAGGAAGTCTCCCGCCCAGAAGGGAGATAGACGGCGAGGAGCGCTTGGTAGTATTCGCAAGAGACCCTGAGCCCTTCTCGAACAGCCGTCTGGAAGACCACCGTGGAGTTTTAGTCGGTAAGAGTCCGACACTTCCCATGCTGCTCGCAGCTGGGAGTCCATGAGGATTTCTCCACGAAAAAAAAAAAAAAAAAAAAAAAGGTTGGGGTTAGGTTGGGGTTAGGTTGGGGTTAGGTTGGGGTTAGGTTGGGGTTAGGTTGGGGTTAGGTTGGGGTTAGGTTGGGGTTAGGTTGGGGTTAGGTTGGGGTTAGGTTGGGGTTAGGTTGGGGTTAGGTTGGGGTTAGGTTGGGGTTAGGTTGGGGAGCATGAGGCGGGCATGGGTTCTCGGGGCGTAGGACCACCCCCCGGGAAACCCCGATGGATCTGATGTTCCCCTATAGTCGGGTGGCGGCCGGTCGGTGCCTCTGGTACCCGTCAGGTCGCTGATCCGGTGCGAGGAACTTCGGAGAAGTTGGTGGGCCCATGCCTGTCAAGACCACTCACCTCACCTTCTCGTGGGGCTCCCTGTCACCCTGCTCCGGACTCTCCGGGACAGGGTGCGAAAGAGTGAGTGGCACCAGGACAGATTCCCGATGACGACCCGGCGAGAAACAACTTCATTCACCATGGAAGGCACAACAGATAGGAGAAACACGTACAGTACAGGGGAGGGAGACCCCAGTACCGGCGTAGTCGGGGGTAGTCAAGTGGGCCCCACTACGTCGTCAACATACGACCACGGCCGCTCGGGGGTGGGCCGCCAGGCCCCCGAACGTGTTACCACGCCTGGCGAAGCGAGAAGTCTATTCTCGGAAGAATACATGGAGACATCGAGAACTCCGAGGACGAGAAGCGGGTGCCGGGCGGGCAGCGTTTTCCTTGCGCCGGCCCCGTCAGACGGAGCAACAACAATAACAACATCCGCTGCGGGAGGATCGCGGGAGCGAGCGAGGTCGGACGACGAAGAATCGGTAGCCTCGTTCGCGTCTCGCTCATCACTGGCATCAATCGCATCCAGGGGGAAGAAGAGGAGACTGGCGACAGCAGCCACCTTGGAAGTCTCCGAAGATCTGGAGATACAAGTGAGGACGAGTTCGGCCGCGGACGTCAGCGCGGAATTAACGAGACACGTGTCCGAGATCATGAAGGTGGCGACCACATCGTCCAACCTCAAGGGCACGTACGTCAAAGCGCTGAAGGAAGCGGCAAGCTATATCTCGGCCGCATGGAAGAGCGAGGCCCCGCGAAGGAGAGAACAAGCGGGCAGCAGCGGCAACAACGCGGCAATGAGGCTGGTGGAGGCGAGACTGTCCGCGTTGGAGGAGGAGAACGCCGCCCTTAGGAGAGAGCTGGCAAGGAGGTCTATGCCCGCGATCGAAGGCCTGCGGGGCGGCGGTGCCGACGCGGACCGCCCACGGGTCGAGGCTGCAACCCAAGAAGCGCGACTCGACGCCCTCGAGAGAAAGCTAGAAGAGTTGGGTCCCTCCATAACGAAGATGGTGGAGAGACAACTCGGGAGTCTATTGAGGCCGCAGCAGCAACAACAACAACAGCTGCAACAACAGCGGCAGCAGCAACAAAGCACTCCCGAAACCCGACGGAGCGCGGAATACTCCGCTACTCGCCCCCCCGCCCGCACAGATCCCCCGCCGCCCCCAAGGACTCGGGAGGACGGCGGGTGGAGCGTGGTGGTAGGGAGAAAAAGTAAGATGGGGCAGAAGAACATCGCCGAAAGGAAGCTGGACGCCGCTGGAGGAGAGGAGAAGTCCCGGCCACCAGCGACTGTCCAAAAACCGTGGGCAGATAGGATGGGAGGCGCGCCGAAATCGGGCAGCGGTGGCACCGTTAAAAAGCCATTCAGGGAGGAAAAGACGTCGCCAACAGTCAAGCTCCCTCGCGCACCGAGTACATCCGCGGTAACACTGACGTTAAGCGAGGGAGCCAACATGTCGTATGCCGACGTCGTAACGATGGCCAGAAGAGCTATCCCCCTCGGCGAGATAGGCGTGGAGGCCGTCACGATGAAGAAGGCGGTGACGGGCGCCATCGTCATCAGAGTCCCGAGGGACAAGGACAGAGAAAAGGCGTCGATCCTTGCGACGCGCCTGGCAGACGTTCTGGACCCGACCAAGGTAAGGGTCGGAACTCCCACGATCAAAGCCGAGCTGAGAGTCACCAATGTGGACATCTCAATGGGCAAGGAGGAGCTGCGTCAAGCTCTGGCCTTGGCCGCGGGATGCGGCAGCGAGGATGTTCGGATCGGCGAGATCGGCGTCTCCAGGGGCGGACTCGGATCGGCATGGGTCAGGTGTCCGGCGGCCGGTGCCCGCAAGCTAGCTCAGGCGGGCAGGGTGGCCTTGGGGTGGTCCATCGCGAGGGTCTCTGCCATACCGAAGAGACCCTTACAGTGCTTCAAGTGCCTGGAGTTGGGGCACGTACGGGCAACTTGCACGTCCGCCGAGGATAGAAGCCGTCTTTGCTACAGGTGCGGTGAAAGCGGGCACCGCGCCAGGGGATGTCCCGCCTTGGCGCCGAAATGTCCCTTATGCGAGCGACTGGGAGCTCCATCCGGACACAGGATGGGCGGAGTGGCATGTGCCCCCCCGAAAATCAAGAGAAGTAAGGGGCAGCTTACCCGTCGGTCTGCCGCCGCCGCCGACACCGTTATCACTACCATCGCCGGCGGCAACGAGAACTACGGCGGAAACGCTACCGGGGCGGAGTCACCATCAGCAGTGACGAGTGGCCGGGAGGAGGCCATGGAGCTGGCGGAGTAACTTTAACCGCCTGCTCCAATGTAACATAGGAAGAGCCAGACGGGCGCAGGACCTGCTTCTCCAGGCTATACGGGAGAATCGGGTCGCACTCGCTGTGGTGGCTGAACCATACCGCGTCCCCGACGCCCCCAACTGGATCGGGGATCTGAACGGATCTACAGCCATAACATGGACGCCGGCGTTGTGTTCGCCCGGCGCCCTGCTGGATCGCGGTAACGGCTTCGTCGCCGTCGAGTGGAACGGGATCGCGATAGTGGGCATTTACGTCTCGCCCAACAGCGGAGTGGCCTCGTTCGGGGACTTCCTGGACGAGGTCGGTGACTGCGTTCGTAGATGCATGCCTCGTCAGGTACTCGTCCTTGGGGACTTCAACGCGCGCTCGTCGCAATGGGGGGACACCAGGACGGACTCCCGCGGAAGGATGCTGACAGACTGGGCCGCGACGCTCGGACTGGTCCTGGTGAACAGGGGCACAACTAGCACCTGCGTGGCGTGGAGGGGATCGTCCATCGTCGACGTTACCTGGGCTACCGCCGGGCTCTACCGAAAGATCCACGGATGGAGAGTGGCCGACAGAATGGAGACCTTATCGGACCACCTCTATATAATGATGGAAATGGAGGGGGAGGCCGCCGCGCGCGACAGCGGTGCCCGACGACAACGAGAGGAGAACCGGTCCCGTCGACCACCACCACCCACACCTAGGTGGCGCTTGAAGGAGAGGGACAAGGACATGCTGCGGGCGGCGGTCACTGTCTCCGCCTGGAGCTGGGACGCACGGGGGGACAACACCACAACCCCCCCCACCACCACCTCCACATTGGGTAGCGTCGACGAGGAGGCTGACGAACTCCACGGATACATGATCGCGGCATGCGACGCCTCTATGCCGCGCTCCGCCCCGGGAAACAGAGGCGACCGTTCCGTGTATTGGTGGACACCGGAAATAGCCGATATGCGGGCGGGTTGCATGCGGGCCCGGAGAAGATTCGTAAGGGCGCGTCGCCGCAGACGGACACACAACGAGGAGGAGATCTCTCGCCGCTATGAAGAATACAGAGAGACGAGACGCGCTCTCCAACGGGAGATCAAACTAGCCAAGGCCCGGTGTTGGGATCGATTGATCGAATTGGTCGATTCAGATCCGTGGGGGAGGCCCTATCGCATCGTTACGAGGAAACTGCGACCTTCGGCCCCCCCGCTGACCGAAAACATGGATCCGGCGTTACTGGACAACGTCATCGGGACTTTGTTCCCACGGCGGGACAACAACGAGACGTCCGCGCCAGCCCCTACCACCATCGACGGGACGGCGCCGACGGATTGGAACGAGGAACTTCGAGTGACTGACGAAGAGTTGCTCGAAGCCGCGAAGAAGATGGCATCCCGCGACGTGGCGCCGGGTCCGGACGGGATCCCGGGCCGAGTCTGGACGGAGTCGATCGACACCTTGGCTC
Organism: Bombus terrestris; assembly: GCF_910591885.1. Lineage (NCBI taxonomy): Eukaryota > Metazoa > Arthropoda > Insecta > Hymenoptera > Apidae > Bombus > Bombus terrestris. The sequence goes on along the minus strand of NC_063279.1, from coordinate 60,448 downwards.
CCCGTTTGCGGCACCTGTTCTCCAGGTGCCTGAGGGAGGGCGCCTATCCTCGGGCGTGGCGCACGGCGAAACTCGTGTTGCTACGGAAGGAGGGTCGACCGCCGGACGCGCCATCGGCATACAGGCCGGTGTGTCTTCTCGACGAGGTGGGTAAACTCTTCGAGAGGATCATAGTCGCCCGCCTGGAGGCACACATGGAGAGACGGATTCCCGGATGGCACGATAGCCAATTTGGATTTCGCCGGGGCCGCTCGACCGTGGACGCGGTAAAGAGGCTGAGATCCATGGCGGAGGACATGGTCGCGCGAGAAGGGGTGGCGGTAGCCGTCTCCTTGGACATCTCCAACGCTTTCAATAGCATTCCTTGGAGCAGGATCGTGGAGGCGCTGCGACACTTCGAGTCCCCGCCATACCTCGTCAGGGTGATTCAGGCCTATCTGAACGATAGGTGGATCACCTACACAGGCAGAAACGGCGTGAAGGAGCGACGACCGGTGGAGCGCGGCGTGCCGCAGGGCTCGGTACTCGGACCGATTCTGTGGATCACTGCCTATGACTCGGTCCTCCGAAGTCCCATGCCGCCGGGGGCTGGCATGATATGCTACGCGGATGACACGCTGGTGCTGGCCAGCGGACGATGGTGGAACGACGCCGCATGCCTGACTGAGACCGCCGTGGCATGCGCGGTGCACGCCATTCGAAGACTCGGCTTGAGCGTGTCGCCGGCGAAATCGGAAGCCCTGTGGTTCTACGACCAACGACGCAGAGGAACGCCGCCTGCGGAGCTGTCGACTATAGTCATCGACGGAGAAGAGGTCCCTGTGGGACACCGGATGAAGTACTTGGGCTTGATCGTCGACAGTAAGTGGACGTTCGAGCCACACTTTGAGTACTTAGCCCCGAAAGTAACGGCCGCAGCCAACGCGCTGTGCGGCCTTTTACCTAACATCGGCGGGGCAGGATTGGGAGTCCGCAGGCTCTACGAAGGAGTGATCAGGTCACGAGTCCTTTACGGAGCGCCCGTATGGGCCGATGATCTGGCGGTGAGCCGGCGTAACCGGACTCTGGTGAGAAGGCTCCACAGGACGATCGCCATCCGGGCAGCGAGGGGATACAGGACGGTGTCCTACGCGACAGCGACCGTGCTGGCCGCGTCCCCCCCGTTCGAGCTACAGGCCCTTGCCCTTCGCCGGGTGTACGAACACCGGAGGGCCGCGACCTTGGACCGACGTGCCACGCCGACGGCACCAACCGTGGACGTTCGGGAGGAAACAAGACTAGAAGCATGGGAGCGGTGGCACTCGCAGCTGTTGGAAGAGGATGCGATGCGCCCTCATCGGGCCGTCCGCGCCGTCCTGCCCAACTGGGACAAGTGGAGAGACAAAGGCGGGGTCCCGCTCACATTCAGGACGACTCAGGTGCTCACCGGCCACGGGGTGTTCGGCGATTACCTGCTCAAGATCCGGCGAGAGGTGACGACCATCTGTCACCACTGTGGGGAGGAGGAGGACACGGCGCGGCACACGCTGGAGGCTTGCCCGGCGTGGGAGGTACCGCGACGTGTCTTACGACTCGAGATCGGCGAGAGATTGGCCCCCGAGACGCTCATCGAAGCTATGCTCAGGGGGCCCCAGGAGTACAGAGCCGTCCGCACCTTCTGCGAGCAAGTTATGCTCGTGAAGGAGCGGGCGGAGAGAGAAAGAGAGAAAGCCCAGCATACCAGCAGGGCGCGGCAACAAGGAGTCTCCGCGCGTCACGGACTGGCGGTACCGCCGCCGTGAACGCGCCCAAGGAGTCATCAAGGAAGTAACAAGACCCAAGGAAAGGGGCGCTAGGGGGCGTGGTCCCCCCTGGCGGCCCCGATCTTCTGTCTAACAAGGAAGTCTCCCGCCCAGCAGGGAGATAGACGGCGAGGAGCGCTTGGTAGTATTCGCAAGAGACCCTGAGCCCTCCTCGAACAGCCGTCTGGAAGACCACCGTGGAGTTTTAGTCGGTAAGAGTCCGACACTTCCCATGCTGCTCGCAGCTGGGAGTCCATGAGGATTTCTCCACGAAAAAAAAAAAAAAAAAAAAAAAAGGTTGGGGTTAGGTTGGGGTTAGGTTGGGGTTAGGTTGGGGTTAGGTTGGGGTTAGGTTGGGGTTAGGTTGTCAACGTCCGTTGGCTGGGGTGAAACACTCGTTCCCGTTAGATCACGAAAGTTAAGCACCCCAGGTTGCGGGGCGGTCTGGAATGGCTGACCGCTCCGTGATGACGTTGGCGCTTTGGATTGCGGTGACCAAATCCGGTTTTTTCGGATTCCACCAAGGACCAGGAGAGACTAGAGGGCACCCCAAACCAGGAGGAAGCAGTACGGGCCACCAGGAGGATGTTCGGGTGGGGAAGTCGGTTTGGGGGACAACCGTTCCACCTGTGGGCGACATCGTGGTACGCCGACGAGAGTTTCCGGCTGGGTGGGGGCAAGAGCGCCTAGTAGGGATTGGTGCCCCCGAACGGCGAGTTCTCCCCCCTCCCCCCGATGAAACCTGCAGATGGACGAAGCTCGGACGCCAACTGGGGGACCCGGAGGCTGAAAGTAGGCAACGGCGACGTGGCCAGAGGTGGATGACCTGCCTCTGGCTCCGGAACAACATCTCGGAGGACAACACCAGCGGCGTCGGACTACAAGCGGTGGTCGCATTCGCAAGAGAACCTACCCTAAGTCCACAAGACGCCAGGATGGTCATCGTGGGGTTTTAGTCGGTAAGAGTCCGACACTACCCGGACGCGTCTGGTGGCGCCCGGGTGTCCATGAGGATTTCCCCACGTATAAAAAAAAAAAAAAAAAAAGGTTGGGGTTAGGTTGGGGAGCATGAGGCGGGCATGGGTTCTCGGGGCGTAGGACCACCCCCCGGGAAACCCCGATGGATCTGATGTTCCCCTATAGTCGGGTGGCGGCCGGTCGGTGGCTCTGGTACCCGTCAGGTCGCTGATCCGGTGCGAGGAACTTCGGAGAAGTTGGTGGGCCCATGCCTGTCAAGACCACTCACCTCACCTTCTCGTGGGGCTCCCTGTCACCCTGCTCCGGACTCTCCTGGACAGGGTGCGAAAGAGTGAGTGGCACCAGGACAGATTCCCGATGACGACCCGGCGAGAAACAACTTCATTCACCATGGAAGGCACAACAGATAGGAGAAACACGTACAGTACAGGGGAGGGAGACCCCAGTACCGGCGTAGTCGGGGGTAGTCAAGTGGGCCCCACTACGTCGTCAACATACGACCACGGCCGCTCGGGGGTGGGCCGCCAGGCCCCCGAACGTGTTACCACGCCTGGCGAAGCGAGAAGTCTATTCTCGGAAGAATACATGGAGACATCGAGAACTCCGAGGACGAGAAGCGGGTGCCGGGCGGGCAGCGTTTTCCTTGCGCCGGCCCCGTCAGACGGAGCAACAACAATAACAACATCTGCTGCGGGAGGATCGCGGGAGCGAGCGAGGTCGGACGACGAAGAATCGGTAGCCTCGTTCGCGTCTCGCTCATCACTGGCATCAATCGCATCCAGGGGGAAGAAGAGGAGACTGGCGACAACAGCCACCTTGGAAGTCTCCGAAGATCTGGAGATACAAGTGAGGACGAGTTCGGCCGCGGACGTCAGCGCGGAATTAACGAGACACGTGTCCGAGATCATGAAGGTGGCGACCACATCGTCCAACCTCAAGGGCACGTACGTCAAAGCGCTGAAGGAAGCGGCAAGCTATATCTCGGCCGCATGGAAGAGCGAGGCCCCGCGAAGGAGAGAACAAGCGGGCAGCAGCGGCAACAACGCGGCAATGAGGCTGGTGGAGGCGAGACTGTCCGCGTTGGAGGAGGAGAACGCCGCCCTTAGGAGAGAGCTGGCAAGGAGGTCTATGCCCGCGATCGAAGGCCTGCGGGGCGGCGGTGCCGACGCGGACCGCCCACGGGTCGAGGCTGCAACCCAAGAAGCGCGACTCGACGCCCTCGAGAGAAAGCTAGAAGAGTTGGGTCCCTCCATAACGAAGATGGTGGAGAGACAACTCGGGAGTCTATTGAGGCCGCAGCAGCAACAACAACAACAGCTGCAACAACAGCGGCAGCAGCAACAAAGCACTCCCGAAACCCGGCGGAGCGCGGAATACTCCGCTACACGCCCCCCCGCCCGCACAGATCCCCCGCCGCCCCCAAGGACTCGGGAGGACGGCGGGTGGAGCGTGGTGGTAGGGAGAAAAAGTAAGATGGGGCAGAAGAACATCGCCGAAAGGAAGCTGGACGCCGCTGGAGGAGAGGAGAAGTCCCGGCCACCAGCGACTGTCCAAAAACCGTGGGCAGATAGGATGGGAAGCGCGCCGAAATCGGGCAGCGGTGGCACCGTTAAAAAGCCATTCAGGGAGGAAAAGACGTCGCCAACAGTCAAGCTCCCTCGCGCACCGAGTACATCCGCGGTAACACTGACGTTAAGCGAGGGAGCCAACATGTCGTATGCCGACGTCGTAACGATGGCCAGAAGAGCTATCCCCCTCGGCGAGATAGGCGTGGAGGCCGTCACGATGAAGAAGGCGGTGACGGGCGCCATCGTCATCAGAGTCCCGAGGGACAAGGACAGAGAAAAGGCGTCGATCCTTGCGACGCGCCTGGCAGACGTTCTGGACCCGACCAAGGTAAGGGTCGGAACTCCCACGATCAAAGCCGAGCTGAGGGTCACCAATGTGGACATCTCAATGGGCAAGGAGGAGCTGCGTCAAGCTCTGGCCTTGGCCGCGGGATGCAACAGCGAGGATGTTCGGATCGGCGAGATCGGCGTCTCCAGGGGCGGACTCGGATCGGCATGGGTCAGGTGTCCGGCGGCCGGTGCCCGCAAGCTAGCTCAGGCGGGCAGGGTGGCCTTGGGGTGGTCCATCGCGAGGGTCTCTGCCATACCGAAGAGACCCTTACAGTGCTTCAAGTGCCTGGAGTTGGGGCACGTACGGGCAACTTGCACGTCCGCCGAGGATAGAAGCCGTCTTTGCTACAGGTGCGGTGAAAGCGGGCACCGCGCCAGGGGATGTCCCGCCTTGGCGCCGAAATGTCCCTTATGCGAGCGACTGGGAGCTCCATCCGGACACAGGATGGGCGGAGTGGCATGTGCCCCCCCGAAAATCAAGAGAAGTAAGGGGCAGCTTACCCGTCGGTCTGCCGCCGCCGCCGACACCGTTATCACTACCATCGCCGGCGGCAACGAGAACTACGGCGGAAACGCTACCGGGGCGGAGTCACCATCAGCAGTGACGAGTGGCCGGGAGGAGGCCATGGAGCTGGCGGAGTAACTTTAACCGCCTGCTCCAATGTAACATAGGAAGAGCCAGACGGGCGCAGGACCTGCTTCTCCAGGCTATACGGGAGAATCGGGTCGCACTCGCTGTGGTGGCTGAACCATACCGCGTCCCCGACGCCCCCAACTGGATCGGGGACCTGAACGGATCTACAGCCATAACATGGACGCCGGCGTTGTGTTCGCCCGGCGCCCTGCTGGATCGCGGTAACGGCTTCGTCGCCGTCGAGTGGAACGGGATCGCGATAGTGGGCATTTACGTCTCGCCCAACAGCGGAGTGGCCTCGTTCGGGGACTTCCTGGACGAGGTCGGTGACTGCGTTCGTAGATGCATGCCTCGTCAGGTACTCGTCCTTGGGGACTTCAACGCGCGCTCGTCGCAATGGGGGGACACCAGGACGGACTCCCGCGGAAGGATGCTGACAGACTGGGCCGCGACGCTCGGACTGGTCCTGGTGAACAGGGGCACAACTAGCACCTGCGTGGCGTGGAGGGGATCGTCCATCGTCGACGTTACCTGGGCTACCGCCGGGCTCTACCGAAAGATCCACGGATGGAGAGTGGCCGACAGAATGGAGACCTTATCGGACCACCTCTATATAATGATGGAAATGGAGGGGGAGGCCGCCGCGCGCGACAGCGGTGCCCGACGACAACGAGAGGAGAACCGGTCCCGTCGACCACCACCACCCACACCTAGGTGGCGCTGGAAGGAGAGGGACAAGGACATGCTGCGGGCGGCGGTCACTGTCTCCGCCTGGAGCTGGGACGCACGGGGGGACAACACCACAACCCCCCCCACCACCACCTCCACATTGGGTAGCGTCGACGAGGAGGCTGACGAACTCCACGGATACATGATCGCGGCATGCGACGCCTCTATGCCGCGCTCCGCCCCGGGAAACAGAGGCGACCGTTCCGTGTATTGGTGGACACCGGAAATAGCCGATATGCGGGCGGGTTGCATGCGGGCCCGGAGAAGATTCGTAAGGGCGCGTCGCCGCAAACGGACACACGACGAGGAGGAGATCTCTCGCCGCTATGAAGAATACAGAGAGACGAGACGCGCTCTCCAACGGGAGATCAAACTAGCCAAGGCCCGGTGTTGGGATCGATTGATCGAATTGGTCGATTCAGATCCGTGGGGGAGGCCCTATCGCATCGTTACGAAGAAACTGCGACCTTCGGCCCCCCCGCTGACCGAAAACATGGATCCGGCGTTACTGGACAACGTCATCGGGACTTTGTTCCCACGGCGGGACAACAACGAGACGTCCGCGCCAGCCCCTACCACCATCGACGGGACGGCGCCGACGGATTGGAACGAGGAACTTCGAGTGACTGAGGAAGAGTTGCTCGAAGCCGCGAAGAAGATGGCATCCCGCGACGTGGCGCCGGGTCCGGACGGGATCCCGGGCCGAGTCTGGACGGAGTCGATCGACACCTTGGCTCCCCGTTTGCGGCACCTGTTCTCCAGGTGCCTGAAGGAGGGCGCCTATCCTCGGGCGTGGCGCACGGCGAAACTCGTGTTGCTACGGAAGGAGGGTCGACCGCCGGACGCGCCATCGGCATACAGGCCGGTGTGTCTTCTCGACGAGGTGGGTAAACTCTTCGAGAGGATCATAGTCGCCCGCCTGGAGGCACACATGGAGAAACGGATTCCCGGATGGCACGATAGCCAATTTGGATTTCGCCGGGGCCGCTCGACCGTGGACGCGGTAAAGAGGCTGAGATCCATGGCGGAGGACATGGTCGCGCGAGAAGGGGTGGCGGTAGCCGTCTCCTTGGACATCTCCAACGCTTTCAATAGCATTCCTTGGAGCAGGATCGTGGAGGCGCTGCGACACTTCGAGTCCCCGCCATACCTCGTCAGGGTGATTCAGGCCTATCTGAACGATAGGTGGATCACCTACACAGGCAGAAACGGCGTGAAGGAGCGAAGACCGGTGGAGCGCGGCGTGCCGCAGGGCTCGGTACTCGGGCCGATTCTGTGGATCACTGCCTATGACTCGGTCCTCCGAAGTCCCATGCCGCCGGGGGCTGGCATGATATGCTACGCGGATGACACGCTGGTGCTGGCCAGCGGACGATGGTGGAACGACGCCGCATGCCTGACTGAGACCGCCGTGGCATGCGCGGTGCACTCCATTCGAAGACTCGGCTTGAGCGTGTCGCCGGCGAAATCGGAAGCCCTGTGGTTCTACGACCAACGACGCAGAGGAACGCCGCCTGCGGATCTGTCGACTATAGTCATCGACGGAGAAGAGGTCCCTGTGGGACACCGGATGAAGTACTTGGGCTTGATCGTCGACAGTAAGTGGACGTTCGAGCCACACTTTGAGTACTTAGCCCCGAAAGTAACGGCCGCAGCCAACGCGCTGTGCGGCCTTTTACCTAACATCGGCGGGGCAGGATTGGGAGTCCGCAGGCTCTACGAAGGAGTGATCAGGTCACGAGTCCTTTACGGAGCGCCCGTATGGGCCGATGATCTGGCGGTGAGCCGGCGTAACCGGACTCTGGTGAGAAGGCTCCACAGGACGATCGCCATCCGGGCAGCGAGGGGATACAGGACGGTGTCCTACGCGACAGCGACCGTGCTGGCCGCGTCCCCCCCGTTCGAGCTACAGGCCCTTGCCCTTCGCCGGGTGTACGAACACCGGAGGGCCGCGACCTTGGACCGACGTGCCACGCCGACGGCACCAACCGTGGACGTTCGGGAGGAAACAAGACTAGAAGCATGGGAGCGGTGGCACTCGCAGCTGTTGGAAGAGGATGCGATGCGCCCTCATCGGGCCGTCCGCGCCGTCCTGCCCAACTGGGACAAGTGGAGAGACAAAGGCGGGGTCCCGCTCACATTCAGGACGACTCAGGTGCTCACCGGCCACGGGGTGTTCGGCGATTACCTGCTCAAGATCCGGCGAGAGGTGACGACCATCTGTCACCACTGTGGGGAGGAGGAGGACACGGCGCGGCACACGCTGGAGGCTTGCCCGGCGTGGGAGGTACCGCGACGTGTCTTACGACTCGAGATCGGCGAGAGATTGGCCCCCGAGACGCTCATCGAAGCTATGCTCAGGGGGCCCCAGGAGTACAGAGCCGTCCGCACCTTCTGCGAGCAAGTTATGCTCGTGAAGGAGCGGGCGGAGAGAGAAAGAGAGAAAGCCCAGCATACCAGCAGGGCGCGGCAACAAGGAGTCTCCGCGCGTCACGGACCGGCGGTACCGCCGCCGTGAATCGCGCCCAAGGAGTCATCAAGGAAGTAACAAGACCCAAGGAAAGGGGCGCTAGGGGGCGTGGTCCCCCCTGGCGGCCCCGATCTTCTGTCTAACAAGGAAGTCTCCCGCCCAGCAGGGAGATAGACGGCGAGGAGCGCTTGGTAGTATTCGCAAGAGACCCTGAGCCCTCCTCGAACAGCCGTCTGGAAGACCACCGTGGAGTTTTAGTCGGTAAGAGTCCGACACTTCCCATGCTGCTCGCAGCTGGGAGTCCATGAGGATTTCTCCACGAAAAAAAAAAAAAAAAAAAAAAGGTTGGGGTTAGGTTGGGGTTAGGTTGTCAACGTCCGTTGGCTGGGGTGAAACACTCGTTCCCGTTAGATCACGAAAGTTAAGCACCCCAGGTTGCGGGGCGGTCTGGGATGGGTGACCGCTCCGTGATGACGTTGGCGCTTTGGATTGCGGTGACCAAATCCGGTTTTTTCGGATTCCACCAAGGACCAGGAGAGACTAGAGGGCACCCCAAACCAGGAGGAAGCAGTACGGGCCACCAGGAGGATGTTTGGGTGGGGAAGTCGGTTTGGGGGACAACCGTTCCACCTGTGGGCGACATCGTGGTACGCCGACGAGAGTTTCCGGCTGGGTGGGGGCAAGAGCGCCTAGTAGGGATTGGTGCCCCCGAACGGCGAGTTCTCCCCCCTCCCCCCGATGAAACCTGCAGATGGACGAAGCTCGGACGCCAACTGGGGGACCCGGAGGCTGAAAGTAGGCAACGGCGACGTGGCCAGAGGTGGATGACCTGCCTCTGGCTCCGGAACAACATCTCGGAGGACAACACCAGCGGCGTCGGACTACAAGCGGTGGTCGTATTCGCAAGAGAACCTACCCTAAGTCCACAAGACGCCAGGATGGTCATCGTGGGGTTTTAGTCGGTAAGAGTCCGACACTACCCGGACGCGTCTGGTGGCGCCCGGGTGTCCATGAGGATTTCCCCACGTATAAAAAAAAAAAAAAAAAAAAGGTTGGGGTTAGGTTGGGGTTAGGTTGGGGTTAGGTTGGGGTTAGGTTGGGGTTAGGTTGTCAACGTCCGTTGGCTGGGGTGAAACACTCGTTCCCGTTAGATCACGAAAGTTAAGCACCCCAGGTTGCGGGGCGGTCTGGGATGGGTGACCGCTCCGTGATGACGTTGGCGCTTTGGATTGCGGTGACCAAATCCGGTTTTTTCGGATTCCACCAAGGACCAGGAGAGACTAGAGGGCACCCCAAACCAGGAGGAAGCAGTACGGGCCACCAGGAGGATGTTCGGGTGGGGAAGTCGGTTTGGGGGACAACCGTTCCACCTGTGGGCGACATCGTGGTACGCCGACGAGAGTTTCCGGCTGGGTGGGGGCAAGAGCGCCTAGTAGGGATTGGTGCCCCCGAACGGCGAGTTCTCCCCCCTCCCCCCGATGAAACCTGCAGATGGACGAAGCTCGGACGCCAACTGGGGGACCCGGAGGCTGAAAGTAGGCAACGGCGACGTGGCCAGAGGTGGATGACCTGCCTCTGGCTCCGGAACAACATCTCGGAGGACAACACCAGCGGCGTCGGACTACAAGCGGTGGTCGTATTCGCAAGAGAACCTACCCTAAGTCCACAAGACGCCAGGATGGTCATCGTGGGGTTTTAGTCGGTAAGAGTCCGACACTACCCGGACGCGTCTGGTGGCGCCCGGGTGTCCATGAGGATTTCCCCACGTATAAAAAAAAAAAAAAACAAAAAAGGTTGGGGTTAGGTTGGGGTTAGGTTGGGGTTAGGTTGGGGTTAGGTTGGGGTTAGGTTGGGGTTAGGTTGGGGTTAGGTTGGGGTTAGGTTGGGGTTAGGTTGGGGTTAGGTTGGGGTTAGGTTGGGGAGCATGAGGCGGGCATGGGTTCTCGGGGCGTAGGACCACCCCCCGGGAAACCCCGATGGATCTGATGTTCCCCTATAGTCGGGTGGCGGCCGGTCGGTGCCTCTGGTACCCGTCAGGTCGCTGATCCGGTGCGAGGAACTTCGGAGAAGTTGGTGGGCCCATGCCTGTCAAGACCACTCACCTCACCTTCTCGTGGGGCTCCCTGTCACCCTGCTCCGGACTCTCCGGGACAGGGTGCGAAAGAGTGAGTGGCACCAGGACAGATTCCCGATGACGACCCGGCGAGAAACAACTTCATTCACCATGGAAGGCACAACAGATAGGAGAAACACGTACAGTACAGGGGAGGGAGACCCCAGTACCGGCGTAGTCGGGGGTAGTCAAGTGGGCCCCACTACGTCGTCAACATACGACCACGGCCGCTCGGGGGTGGGCCGCCAGGCCCCCGAACGTGTTACCACGCCTGGCGAAGCGAGAAGTCTATTCTCGGAAGAATACATGGAGACATCGAGAACTCCGAGGACGAGAAGCGGGTGCCGGGCGGGCAGCGTTTTCCTTGCGCCGGCCCCGTCAGACGGAGCAACAACAATAACAACATCTGCTGCGGGAGGATCGCGGGAGCGAGCGAGGTCGGACGACGAAGAATCGGTAGCCTCGTTCGCGTCTCGCTCATCACTGGCATCAATCGCATCCAGGGGGAAGAAGAGGAGACTGGCGACAACAGCCACCTTGGAAGTCTCCGAAGATCTGGAGATACAAGTGAGGACGAGTTCGGCCGCGGACGTCAGCGCGGAATTAACGAGACACGTGTCCGAGATCATGAAGGTGGCGACCACATCGTCCAACCTCAAGGGCACGTACGTCAAAGCGCTGAAGGAAGCGGCAAGCTATATCTCGGCCGCATGGAAGAGCGAGGCCCCGCGAAGGAGAGAACAAGCGGGCAGCAGCGGCAACAACGCGGCGATGAGGCTGGTGGAGGCGAGGCTGTCCGCGTTGGAGGAGGAGAACTCCGCCCTTAGGAGAGAGCTGGCAAGGAGGTCTATGCCCGCGATCGAAGGCCTGCGGGGCGGCGGTGCCGACGCGGACCGCCCACGGGTCGAGGCTGCAACCCAAGAAGCGCGACTCGACGCCCTCGAGAGAAAGCTAGAAGAGTTGGGTCCCTCCATAACGAAGATGGTGGAGAGACAACTCGGGAGTCTATTGAGGCCGCAGCAGCAACAACAACAACAGCTGCAACAACAGCGGCAGCAGCAACAAAGCACTCCCGAAACCCGACGGAGCGCGGAATACTCCGCTACTCGCCCCCCCGCCCGCGCAGATCCCCCGCCGCCACCAAGGACTCGGGAGGACGGCGGGTGGAGCGTGGTGGTAGGGAGAAAAAGTAAGATGGGGCAGAGGAACATCGCCGAAAGGAAGCTGGACACCGCTGGAGGAGAGGAGAAGTCCCGGCCACCAGCGACTGTCCAAAAACCGTGGGCAGATGGGATGGGAGGCGCGCCGAAATCGGGCAGCGGTGGCACTGTTAAAAAGCCATTCAGGAAGGAAAAGACGTCGCCAACAGTCAAGCTCCCTCGCGCACCGAGTACATCCGCGGTAACACTGACGCTAAGCGAGGGAGCCAACATGTCGTATGCCGACGTCGTAACGACGGCCAGAAGAGCTATCCCCCTCGGCGAGATAGGCGTGCAGGCCGTCACGATGAAGAAGGCGGTGACGGGCGCCATCGTCATCAGAGTCCCGAGGGACAAGGACAGAGAAAAGGCGTCGATCCTTGCGACGCGCCTGGCAGACGTTCTGGACCCGACCAAGGTAAGGGTCGGAACTCCCACGATCAAAGCCGAGCTGAGAGTCACCAATGTGGACATCTCAATGGGCAGGGAGGAGCTGCGTCAGGCTCTGGCCTTGGCCGCGGGATGCAGCAGCGAGGATGTTCGGATCGGCGAGATCGGCGTCTCCAGGGGCGGACTCGGATCGGCATGGGTCAGGTGTCCGGCGGCCGGTGCCCGCAAGCTAGCTCAGGCGGGCAGGGTGGTCTTGGGGTGGTCCATCGCGAGGGTCTCTGCCATACCGAAGAGACCCCTACAGTGCTTCAAGTGCCTGGAGTTGGGGCACGTACGGGCAACTTGCACGTCCGCCGAGGATAGAAGCCGTCTTTGCTACAGGTGCGGTGAAAGCGGGCACCGCGCCAGGGGATGTCCCGCCTTGGCGCCGAAATGTCCCTTATGCGAGCGGCTGGGAGCTCCATCCGGACACAGGATGGGCGGAGTGGCATGTGCCCCCCCGAAAATCAAGAGAAGTAAGGAGCAGCTTACCCGTCGGTCTGCCGCCGCCGCCGACACCGTTATCACTACCATCGCCGGCGGCAACGAGAACTACGGCGGAAACGCTACCGGGGCGGAGTCACCATCAGCAGTGACGAGTGGCCGGGAGGAGGCCATGGAGCTGGCGGAGTAACTTCAACCGCCTGCTCCAATGTAACATAGGAAGAGCCAGACGGGCGCAGGACCTGCTTCTCCAGGCTATACGGGAGAATCGGGTCGCACTCGCTGTGGTGGCTGAACCATACCGCGTCCCCGACGCCCCCAACTGGATCGGGGACCTGAACGGATCTACAGCCATAACATGGACGCCGGCGTTGTGTTCGCCCGGCGCCCTGCTGGATCGCGGTAACGGCTTCGTCGCCGTCGAGTGGAACGGGATCGCGATAGTGGGCATTTACGTCTCGCCCAACAGCGGAGTGGCCTCGTTCGGGGACTTCCTGGACGAGGTCGGTGACTGCGTTCGTAGATGCATGCCTCGTCAGGTACTCGTCCTTGGGGACTTCAACGCGCGCTCGTCGCAATGGGGGGACACCAGGACGGACTCCCGCGGCAGGATGCTGACAGACTGGGCCGCGACGCTCGGGCTGATTCTGGTGAACAGGGGCACAACTAGCACCTGCGTGGCGTGGAGGGGATCGTCCATCGTCGACGTTACCTGGGCTACCGCCGGGCTCTACCGAAAGATCCACGGATGGAGAGTGGCCGACAGAATGGAGACCTTATCGGACCACCTCTATATAATGATGGAAATGGAGGGGGAGGCCGCCGCCTGCGACAGCGGTGCCCGACGACGACGAGAGGAGAACCGGTCCCGTCGACCACCACCATCCACACCTAGGTGGCGCTTGAAGGAGAGGGACAAGGACATGCTGCGGGCGGCGGTCACTGTCTCCGCCTGGAGCTGGGACGCACGGGGGGACAACACCACAACCCCCCCCACCACCACCTCCACATTGGGTAGCGTCGACGAGGAGGCTGACGAACTCCACGGATACATGATCGCGGCATGCGACGCCTCTATGCCGCGCTCCGCCCCGGGAAACAGAGGCGACCGTTCCGTGTATTGGTGGACACCGGAAATAGCCGATATGCGGGCGGGTTGCATGCGGGCCCGGAGAAGATTCGTAAGGGCGCGTCGCCGCAAACGGACACACGACGAGGAGGAGATCTCTCGCCGCTATGAAGAATACAGAGAGACGAGACGCGCTCTCCAACGGGAGATCAAACTAGCCAAGGCCCGGTGTTGGGATCGATTGATCGAATTGGTCGATTCAGATCCGTGGGGGAGGCCCTATCGCATCGTTACGAAGAAACTGCGACCTTCGGCTCCCCCGCTGACCGAAAACATGGATCCGGCGTTACTGGACAACGTCATCGGGACTTTGTTCCCACGGCGGGACACCAACGAGACGTCCGCGCCAGCCCCTACCACCATCGACGGGACGGCGCCGACGGATTGGAACGAGGAACTTCGAGTGACTGAGGAAGAGTTGCTCGAAGCCGCGAAGAAGATGGCATCCCGCGACGTGGCGCCGGGTCCGGACGGGATCCCGGGCCGAGTCTGGACGGAGTCGATCGACACCTTGGCTCCCCGTTTGCGGCACCTGTTCTCCAGGTGCCTGAGGGAGGGCGCCTATCCTCGGGCGTGGCGCACGGCGAAACTCGTGTTGCTACGGAAGGAGGGTCGACCGCCGGACGCGCCATCGGCATACAGGCCGGTGTGTCTTCTCGACGAGGTGGGTAAACTCTTCGAGAGGATCATAGTCGCCCGCCTGGAGGCACACATGGAGAGACGGATTCCCGGATGGCACGATAGCCAATTTGGATTTCGCCGGGGCCGCTCGACCGTGGACGCGGTAAAGAGGCTGAGATCCATGGCGGAGGACATGGTCGCGCGAGAAGGGGTGGCGGTAGCCGTCTCCTTGGACATCTCCAACGCTTTCAATAGCATTCCTTGGAGCAGGATCGTGGAGGCGCTGCGACACTTCGAGTCCCCGCCATACCTCGTCAGGGTGATTCAGGCCTATCTGAACGATAGGTGGATCACCTACACAGGCAGAAACGGCGTGAAGGAGCGAAGACCGGTGGAGCGCGGCGTGCCGCAGGGCTCGGTACTCGGACCGATTCTGTGGATCACTGCCTATGACTCGGTCCTCCGAAGTCCCATGCCGCCGGGGGCTGGCATGATATGCTACGCGGATGACACGCTGGTGCTGGCCAGCGGACGATGGTGGAACGACGCCGCATGCCTGACTGAGACCGCCGTGGCATGCGCGGTGCACGCCATTCGAAGACTCGGCTTGAGCGTGTCGCCGGCGAAATCGGAAGCCCTGTGGTTCTACGACCAACGACGCAGAGGAACGCCGCCTGCGGAGCTGTCGACTATAGTCATCGACGGAGAAGAGGTCCCTGTGGGACACCGGATGAAGTACTTGGGCTTGATCGTCGACAGTAAGTGGACGTTCGAGCCACACTTTGAGTACTTAGCCCCGAAAGTAACGGCCGCAGCCAACGCGCTGTGCGGCCTTTTACCTAACATCGGCGGGGCAGGATTGGGAGTCCGCAGGCTCTACGAAGGAGTGATCAGGTCACGAGTCCTTTACGGAGCGCCCGTATGGGCCGATGATCTGGCGGTGAGCCGGCGTAACCGGACTCTGGTGAGAAGGCTCCACAGGACGATCGCCATCCGGGCAGCGAGGGGATACAGGACGGTGTCCTACGCGACAGCGACCGTGCTGGCCGCGTCCCCCCCGTTCGAGCTACAGGCCCTTGCCCTTCGCCGGGTGTACGAACACCGGAGGGCCGCGACCTTGGACCGACGTGCCACGCCGACGGCACCAACCGTGGACGTTCGGGAGGAAACAAGACTAGAAGCATGGGAGCGGTGGCACTCGCAGCTGTTGGAAGAGGATGCGATGCGCCCTCATCGGGCCGTCCGCGCCGTCCTGCCCAACTGGGACAAGTGGAGAGACAAAGGCGGGGTCCCGCTCACATTCAGGACGACTCAGGTGCTCACCGGCCACGGGGTGTTCGGCGATTACCTGCTCAAGATCCGGCGAGAGGTGACGACCATCTGTCACCACTGTGGGGAGGAGGAGGACACGGCGCGGCACACGCTGGAGGCCTGCCCGGCGTGGGAGGTACCGCGACGTGTCTTACGACTCGAGATCGGCGAGAGATTGGCCCCCGAGACGCTCATCGAAGCTATGCTCAGGGGGCCCCAGGAGTACAGAGCCGTCCGCACCTTCTGCGAGCAAGTTATGCTCGTGAAGGAGCGGGCGGAGAGAGAAAGAGAGAAAGCCCAGCATACCAGCAGGGCGCGGCAACAAGGAGTCTCCGCGCGTCACGGACCGGCGGTACCGCCGCCGTGAACGCGCCCAAGGAGTCACCAAGGAAGTAACAAGACCCAAGGAAAGGGGCGCTAGGGGGCGTGGTCCCCCCTGGCGGCCCCGATCTTCTGTCTAACAAGGAAGTCTCCCGCCCAGCAGGGAGATAGACGGCGAGGAGCGCTTGGTAGTATTCGCAAGAGACCCTGAGCCCTCCTCGAACAGCCGTCTGGAAGACCACCGTGGAGTTTTAGTCGGTAAGAGTCCGACACTTCCCATGCTGCTCGCAGCTGGGAGTCCATGAGGATTTCTCCACGAAAAAAAAAAAAAAAAAAAAAAGGTTGGGGTTAGGTTGGGGTTAGGTTGGGGTTAGGTTGGGGTTAGGTTGGGGTTAGGTTGGGGTTAGGTTGGGGTTATGTTGGGGTTAGGTTGGGGTTAGGTTGGGGTTAGGTTGGGGTTAGGTTGGGGTTAGGTTGGGGTTAGGTTGGGGAGCATGAGGCGGGCATGGGTTCTCGGGGCGTAGGACCACCCCCCGGGAAACCCCGATGGATCTGATGTTCCCCTATAGTCGGGTGGCGGCCGGTCGGTGCCTCTGGTACCCGTCAGGTCGCTGATCCGGTGCGAGGAACTTCGGAGAAGTTGGTGGGCCCATGCCTGTCAAGACCACTCACCTCACCTTCTCGTGGGGCTCCCTGTCACCCTGCTCCGGACTCTCCGGGACAGGGTGCGAAAGAGTGAGTGGCACCAGGACAGATTCCCGATGACGACCCGGCGAGAAACAACTTCATTCACCATGGAAGGCACAACAGATAGGAGAAACACGTACAGTACAGGGGAGGGAGACCCCAGTACCGGCGTAGTCGGGGGTAGTCAAGTGGGCCCCACTACGTCGTCAACATACGACCACGGCCGCTCGGGGGTGGGCCGCCAGGCCCCCGAACGAGTTACCACGCCTGGCGAAGCGAGAAGTCTACTCTCGGAAGAATACACGGAGACACCGAGAACTCCGAGGACGAGAAGCGGGTGCCGGGCGGGCAGCGTTTTCCTTGCGCCGGCCCCGTCAGACGGAGCAACAACAATAACAACATCTGCTGCGGGAGGATCGCGGGAGCGAGCGAGGTCGGACGACGAAGAATCGGTAGCCTCGTTCGCGTCTCGCTCATCACTGGCATCAATCGCATCCAGGGGGAAGAAGAGGAGACTGGCGACAACAGCCACCTTGGAAGTCTCCGAAGACCTGGAGATACAAGTGAGGACGAGTTCGGCCGCGGACGTCAGCGCGGAATTAACGAGACACGTGTCCGAGATCATGAAGGTGGCGACCACATCGTCCAACCTCAAGGGCACGTACGTCAAAGCGCTGAAGGAAGCGGCAAGCTATATCTCGGCCGCATGGAAGAGCGAGGCCCCGCGAAGGAGAGAACAAGCGGGCAGCAGCGGCAACAACGCGGCGATGAGGCTGGTGGAGGCGAGACTGTCCGCGTTGGAGGAGGAGAACGCCGCCCTTAGGAGAGAGCTGGCAAGGAGGTCTATGCCCGCGATCGAAGGCCTGCGTGGCGGCGGTGCCGACGCGGACCGCCCACGGGTCGAGGCTGCAACCCAAGAAGCGCGACTCGACGCCCTCGAGAGAAAGCTAGAAGAGTTGGGTCCCTCCATAACGAAGATGGTGGAGAGACAACTCGGGAGTCTATTGAGGCCGCAGCAGCAACAACAACAACAGCTGCAACAACAGCGGCAGCAGCAACAAAGCACTCCCGAAACCCGACGGAGCGCGGAATACTCCGCTACTCGCCCCCCCGCCCGCACAGATCCCCCGCCGCCCCCAAGGACTCGGGAGGACGGCGGGTGGAGCGTGGTGGTAGGGAGAAAAAGTAAGATGGGGCAGAAGAACATCGCCGAAAGGAAGCTGGACGCCGCTGGAGGAGAGGAGAAGTCCCGGCCACCAGCGACTGTCCAAAAACCGTGGGCAGATAGGATGGGAGGCGCGCCGAAATCGGGCAGCGGTGGCACCGTTAAAAAGCCATTCAGGGAGGAAAAGACGTCGCCAACAGTCAAGCTCCCTCGCGCACCGAGTACATCCGCGGTAACACTGACGTTAAGCGAGGGAGCCAACATGTCGTATGCCGACGTCGTAACGATGGCCAGAAGAGCTATCCCCCTCGGCGAGATAGGCGTGGAGGCCGTCACGATGAAGAAGGCGGTGACGGGCGCCATCGTCATCAGAGTCCCGAGGGACAAGGACAGAGAAAAGGCGTCGATCCTTGCGACGCGCCTGGCAGACGTTCTGGACCCGACCAAGGTAAGGGTCGGAACTCCCACGATCAAAGCCGAGCTGAGAGTCACCAATGTGGACATCTCAATGGGCAAGGAGGAGCTGCGTCAAGCTCTGGCCTTGGCCGCGGGATGCAACAGCGAGGATGTTCGGATCGGCGAGATCGGCGTCTCCAGGGGCGGACTCGGATCGGCATGGGTCAGGTGTCCGGCGGCCGGTGCCCGCAAGCTAGCTCAGGCGGGCAGGGTGGCCTTGGGGTGGTCCATCGCGAGGGTCTCTGCCATACCGAAGAGACCCTTACAGTGCTTCAAGTGCCTGGAGTTGGGGCACGTACGGGCAACTTGCACGTCCGCCGAGGATAGAAGCCGTCTTTGCTACAGGTGCGGTGAAAGCGGGCACCGCGCCAGGGGATGTCCCGCCTTGGCGCCGAAATGTCCCTTATGCGAGCGGCTGGGAGCTCCATCCGGACACAGGATGGGCGGAGTGGCATGTGCCCCCCCGAAAATCAAGAGAAGTAAGGGGCAGCTTACCCGTCGGTCTGCCGCCGCCGCCGACACCGTTATCACTACCATCGCCGGCGGCAACGAGAACTACGGCGGAAACGCTACCGGGGCGGAGTCACCATCAGCAGTGACGAGTGGCCGGGAGGAGGCCATGGAGCTGGCGGAGTAACTTCAACCGCCTGCTCCAATGTAACATAGGAAGAGCCAGACGGGCGCAGGACCTGCTTCTCCAGGCTATACGGGAGAATCGGGTCGCACTCGCTGTGGTGGCTGAACCATACCGCGTCCCCGACGCCCCCAACTGGATCGGGGACCTGAACGGATCTACAGCCATAACATGGACGCCGGCGTTGTGTTCGCCCGGCGCCCTGCTGGATCGCGGTAACGGCTTCGTCGCCGTCGAGTGGAACGGGATCGCGATAGTGGGCATTTACGTCTCGCCCAACAGCGGAGTGGCCTCGTTCGGGGACTTCCTGGACGAGGTCGGTGACTGCGTTCGTAGATGCATGCCTCGTCAGGTACTCGTCCTTGGGGACTTCAACGCGCGCTCGTCGCAATGGGGGGACACCAGGACGGACTCCCGCGGAAGGATGCTGACAGACTGGGCCGCGACGCTCGGACTGGTCCTGGTGAACAGGGGCACAACTAGCACCTGCGTGGCGTGGAGGGGATCGTCCATCGTCGACGTTACCTGGGCTACCGCCGGGCTCTACCGAAAGATCCACGGATGGAGAGTGGCCGACAGAATGGAGACCTTATCGGACCACCTCTATATAATGATGGAAATGGAGGGGGAGGCCGCCGCGCGCGACAGCGGTGCCCGACGACAACGAGAGGAGAACCGGTCCCGTCGACCACCACCACCCACACCTAGGTGGCGCTTGAAGGAGAGGGACAAGGACATGCTGCGGGCGGCGGTCACTGTCTCCGCCTGGAGCTGGGACGCACGGGGGGACAACACCACCACCTCCACATTGGGTAGCGTCGACGAGGAGGCTGACGAACTCCACGGATACATGATCGCGGCATGCGACGCCTCTATGCCGCGCTCCGCCCCGGGAAACAGAGGCGACCGTTCCGTGTATTGGTGGACACCGGAAATAGCCGATATGCGGGCGGGTTGCATGCGGGCCCGGAGAAGATTCGTAAGGGCGCGTCGCCGCAGACGGACACACGACGAGGAGGAGATCTCTCGCCGCTATGAAGAATACAGAGAGACGAGACGCGCTCTCCAACGGGAGATCAAACTAGCCAAGGCCCGGTGTTGGGATCGATTGATCGAATTGGTCGATTCAGATCCGTGGGGGAGGCCCTATCGCATCGTTACGAAGAAACTGCGACCTTCGGCCCCCCCGCTGACCGAAAACATGGATCCGGCGTTACTGGACAACGTCATCGGGACTTTGTTCCCACGGCGGGACAACAACGAGACGTCCGCGCCAGCCCCTACCACCATCGACGGGACGGCGCCGACGGATTGGAACGAGGAACTTCGAGTGACTGAGGAAGAGTTGCTCGAAGCCGCGAAGAAGATGGCATCCCGCGACGTGGCGCCGGGTCCGGACGGGATCCCGGGCCGGGTCTGGACGGAGTCGATCGACACCTTGGCTCCCCGTTTGCGGCACCTGTTCTCCAGGTGCCTGAAGGAGGGCGCCTATCCTCGGGCGTGGCGCACGGCGAAACTCGTGCTGCTACGGAAGGAGGGTCGACCGCCGGACGCGCCATCGGCATACAGGCCGGTGTGTCTTCTCGACGAGGTGGGTAAACTCTTCGAGAGGATCATAGTCGCCCGCCTGGAGGCACACATGGAGAGACGGATTCCCGGATGGCACGATAGCCAATTTGGATTTCGCCGGGGCCGCTCGACCGTGGACGCGGTAAAGAGGCTGAGATCCATGGCGGAGGACATGGTCGCGCGAGAAGGGGTGGCGGTAGCCGTCTCCTTGGACATCTCCAACGCTTTCAATAGCATTCCTTGGAGCAGGATCGTGGAGGCGCTGCGACACTTCGAGTCCCCGCCATACCTCGTCAGGGTGATTCAGGCCTATCTGAACGATAGGTGGATCACCTACACAGGCAGAAACGGCGTGAAGGAGCGAAGACCGGTGGAGCGCGGCGTGCCGCAGGGCTCGGTACTCGGACCGATTCTGTGGATCACTGCCTATGACTCGGTCCTCCGAAGTCCCATGCCGCCGGGGGCTGGCATGATATGCTACGCGGATGACACGCTGGTGCTGGCCAGCGGACGATGGTGGAACGACGCCGCATGCCTGACTGAGACCGCCGTGGCATGCGCGGTGCACGCCATTCGAAGACTCGGCTTGAGCGTGTCGCCGGCGAAATCGGAAGCCCTGTGGTTCTACGACCAACGACGCAGAGGAACGCCGCCTGCGGATCTGTCGACTATAGTCATCGACGGAGAAGAGGTCCCTGTGGGACACCGGATGAAGTACTTGGGCTTGATCGTCGACAGTAAGTGGACGTTCGAGCCACACTTTGAGTACTTAGCCCCGAAAGTAACGGCCGCAGCCAACGCGCTGTGCGGCCTTTTACCTAACATCGGCGGGGCAGGATTGGGAGTCCGCAGGCTCTACGAAGGAGTGATCAGGTCACGAGTCCTTTACGGAGCGCCCGTATGGGCCGATGATCTGGCGGTGAGCCGGCGTAACCGGACTCTGGTGAGAAGGCTCCACAGGACGATCGCCATCCGGGCAGCGAGGGGATACAGGACGGTGTCCTACGCGACAGCGACCGTGCTGGCCGCGTCCCCCCCGTTCGAGCTACAGGCCCTTGCCCTTCGCCGGGTGTACGAACACCGGAGGGCCGCGACCTTGGACCGACGTGCCACGCCGACGGCACCAACCGTGGACGTTCGGGAGGAAACAAGACTAGAAGCATGGGAGCGGTGGCACTCGCAGCTGTTGGAAGAGGATGCGATGCGCCCTCATCGGGCCGTCCGCGCCGTCCTGCCCAACTGGGACAAGTGGAGAGACAAAGGCGGGGTCCCGCTCACATTCAGGACGACTCAGGTGCTCACCGGCCACGGGGTGTTCGGCGATTACCTGCTCAAGATCCGGCGAGAGGTGACGACCATCTGTCACCACTGTGGGGAGGAGGAGGACACGGCGCGGCACACGCTGGAGGCTTGCCCGGCGTGGGAGGTACCGCGACGTGTCTTACGACTCGAGATCGGCGAGAGATTGGCCCCCGAGACGCTCATCGAAGCTATGCTCAGGGGGCCCCAGGAGTACAGAGCCGTCCGCACCTTCTGCGAGCAAGTTATGCTCGTGAAGGAGCGGGCGGAGAGAGAAAGAGAGAAAGCCCAGCATACCAGCAGGGCGCGGCAACAAGGAGTCTCCGCGCGTCACGGACCGGCGGTACCGCCGCCGTGAACGCGCCCAAGGAGTCATCAAGGAAGTAACAAGACCCAAGGAAAGGGGCGCTAGGGGGCGTGGTCCCCCCTGGCGGCCCCGATCTTCTGTCTAACAAGGAAGTCTCCCGCCCAACAGGGGGATAGACGGCGAGGAGCGCTTGGTAGTATTCGCAAGAGACCCTGAGCCCTCCTCGAACAGCCGTCTGGAAGACCACCGTGGAGTTTTAGTCGGTAAGAGTCCGACACTTCCCATGCTGCTCGCAGCTGGGAGTCCATGAGGATTTCTCCACGAAAAAAAAAAAAAAAAAAAAAAAAAAGGTTGGGGTTAGGTTGGGGTTAGGTTGGGGTTAGGTTGGGGTTAGGTTGGGGTTAGGTTGGGGTTAGGTTGGGGTTAGGTTGGGGTTAGGTTGTCAACGTCCGTTGGCTGGGGTGAAACACTCGTTCCCGTTAGATCACGAAAGTTAAGCACCCCAGGTTGCGGGGCGGTCTGGGATGGGTGACCGCTCCGTGATGACGTTGGCGCTTTGGATTGCGGTGACCAAATCCGGTTTTTTCGGATTCCACCAAGGACCAGGAGAGACTAGAGGGCACCCCAAACCAGGAGGAAGCAGTACGGGCCACCAGGAGGATGTTTGGGTGGGGAAGTCGGTTTGGGGGACAACCGTTCCACCTGTGGGCGACATCGTGGTACGCCGACGAGAGTTTCCGGCTGGGTGGGGGCAAGAGCGCCTAGTAGGGATTGGTGCCCCCGAACGGCGAGTTCTCCCCCCTCCCCCCGATGAAACCTGCAGATGGACGAAGCTCGGACGCCAACTGGGGGACCCGGAGGCTGAAAGTAGGCAACGGCGACGTGGCCAAAGGTGGATGACCTGCCTCTGGCTCCGGAACAACATCTCGGAGGACAACACCAGCGGCGTCGGACTACAAGCGGTGGTCGTATTCGCAAGAGAACCTACCCTAAGTCCACAAGACGCCAGGATGGTCATCGTGGGGTTTTAGTCGGTAAGAGTCCGACACTACCCGGACGCGTCTGGTGGCGCCCGGGTGTCCATGAGGATTTCCCCACGTATAAAAAAAAAAAAAAAAAAAGGTTGGGGTTAGGTTGGGGTTAGGTTGGGGTTAGGTTGGGGTTAGGTTGGGGTTAGGTTGGGGTTAGGTTGGGGTTAGGTTGGGGTTAGGTTGGGGTTAGGTTGGGGTTAGGTTGGGGTTAGGTTGGGGTTAGGTTGGGGTTAGGTTGGGGAGCATGAGGCGGGCATGGGTTCTCGGGGCGTAGGACCACCCCCCGGGAAACCCCGATGGATCTGATGTTCCCCTATAGTCGGGTGGCGGCCGGTCGGTGCCTCTGGTACCCGTCAGGTCGCTGATCCGGTGCGAGGAACTTCGGAGAAGTTGGTGGGCCCATGCCTGTCAAGACCACTCACCTCACCTTCTCGTGGGGCTCCCTGTCACCCTGCTCCGGACTCTCCGGGACAGGGTGCGAAAGAGTGAGTGGCACCAGGACAGATTCCCGATGACGACCCGGCGAGAAACAACTTCATTCACCATGGAAGGCACAACAGATAGGAGAAACACGTACAGTACAGGGGAGGGAGACCCCAGTACCGGCGTAGTCGGGGGTAGTCAAGTGGGCCCCACTACGTCGTCAACATACGACCACGGCCGCTCGGGGGTGGGCCGCCAGGCCCCCGAACGAGTTACCACGCCTGGCGAAGCGAGAAGTCTACTCTCGGAAGAATACACGGAGACACCGAGAACTCCGAGGACGAGAAGCGGGTGCCGGGCGGGCAGCGTTTTCCTTGCGCCGGCCCCGTCAGACGGAGCAACAACAATAACAACATCTGCTGCGGGAGGATCGCGGGAGCGAGCGAGGTCGGACGACGAAGAATCGGTAGCCTCGTTCGCGTCTCGCTCATCACTGGCATCAATCGCATCCAGGGGGAAGAAGAGGAGACTGGCGACAACAGCCACCTTGGAAGTCTCCGAAGACCTGGAGATACAAGTGAGGACGAGTTCGGCCGCGGACGTCAGCGCGGAATTAACGAGACACGTGTCCGAGATCATGAAGGTGGCGACCACATCGTCCAACCTCAAGGGCACGTACGTCAAAGCGCTGAAGGAAGCGGCAAGCTATATCTCGGCCGCATGGAAGAGCGAGGCCCCGCGAAGGAGAGAACAAGCGGGCAGCAGCGGCAACAACGCGGCGATGAGGCTGGTGGAGGCGAGACTGTCCGCGTTGGAGGAGGAGAACGCCGCCCTTAGGAGAGAGCTGGCAAGGAGGTCTATGCCCGCGATCGAAGGCCTGCGTGGCGGCGGTGCCGACGCGGACCGCCCACGGGTCGAGGCTGCAACCCAAGAAGCGCGACTCGACGCCCTCGAGAGAAAGCTAGAAGAGTTGGGTCCCTCCATAACGAAGATGGTGGAGAGACAACTCGGGAGTCTATTGAGGCCGCAGCAGCAACAACAACAACAGCTGCAACAACAGCGGCAGCAGCAACAAAGCACTCCCGAAACCCGACGGAGCGCGGAATACTCCGCTACTCGCCCCCCCGCCCGCACAGATCCCCCGCCGCCCCCAAGGACTCGGGAGGACGGCGGGTGGAGCGTGGTGGTAGGGAGAAAAAGTAAGATGGGGCAGAAGAACATCGCCGAAAGGAAGCTGGACGCCGCTGGAGGAGAGGAGAAGTCCCGGCCACCAGCGACTGTCCAAAAACCGTGGGCAGATAGGATGGGAGGCGCGCCGAAATCGGGCAGCGGTGGCACCGTTAAAAAGCCATTCAGGGAGGAAAAGACGTCGCCAACAGTCAAGCTCCCTCGCGCACCGAGTACATCCGCGGTAACACTGACGTTAAGCGAGGGAGCCAACATGTCGTATGCCGACGTCGTAACGATGGCCAGAAGAGCTATCCCCCTCGGCGAGATAGGCGTGGAGGCCGTCACGATGAAGAAGGCGGTGACGGGCGCCATCGTCATCAGAGTCCCGAGGGACAAGGACAGAGAAAAGGCGTCGATCCTTGCGACGCGCCTGGCAGACGTTCTGGACCCGACCAAGGTAAGGGTCGGAACTCCCACGATCAAAGCCGAGCTGAGAGTCACCAATGTGGACATCTCAATGGGCAAGGAGGAGCTGCGTCAAGCTCTGGCCTTGGCCGCGGGATGCAACAGCGAGGATGTTCGGATCGGCGAGATCGGCGTCTCCAGGGGCGGACTCGGATCGGCATGGGTCAGGTGTCCGGCGGCCGGTGCCCGCAAGCTAGCTCAGGCGGGCAGGGTGGCCTTGGGGTGGTCCATCGCGAGAGTCTCTGCCATACCGAAGAGACCCTTACAGTGCTTCAAGTGCCTGGAGTTGGGGCACGTACGGGCAACTTGCACGTCCGCCGAGGATAGAAGCCGTCTTTGCTACAGGTGCGGTGAAAGCGGGCACCGCGCCAGGGGATGTCCCGCCTTGGCGCCGAAATGTCCCTTATGCGAGCGGCTGGGAGCTCCAGCCGGACACAGGATGGGCGGAGTGGCATGTGCCCCCCCGAAAATCAAGAGAAGTAAGGGGCAGCTTACCCGTCGGTCTGCCGCCGCCGCCGACACCGTTATCACTACCATCGCCGGCGGCAACGAGAACTACGGCGGAAACGCTACCGGGGCGGAGTCACCATCAGCAGTGACGAGTGGCCGGGAGGAGGCCATGGAGCTGGCGGAGTAACTTTAACCGCCTGCTCCAATGTAACATAGGAAGAGCCAGACGGGCGCAGGACCTGCTTCTCCAGGCTATACGGGAGAATCGGGTCGCACTCGCTGTGGTGGCTGAACCATACCGCGTCCCCGACGCCCCCAACTGGATCGGGGATCTGAACGGATCTACAGCCATAACATGGACGCCGGCGTTGTGTTCGCCCGGCGCCCTGCTGGATCGCGGTAACGGCTTCGTCGCCGTCGAGTGGAACGGGATCGCGATAGTGGGCATTTACGTCTCGCCCAACAGCGGAGTGGCCTCGTTCGGGGACTTCCTGGACGAGGTCGGTGACTGCGTTCGTAGATGCATGCCTCGTCAGGTACTCGTCCTTGGGGACTTCAACGCGCGCTCGTCGCAATGGGGGGACACCAGGACGGACTCCCGCGGAAGGATGCTGACAGACTGGGCCGCGACGCTCGGACTGGTCCTGGTGAACAGGGGCACAACTAGCACCTGCGTGGCGTGGAGGGGATCGTCCATCGTCGACGTTACCTGGGCTACCGCCGGGCTCTACCGAAAGATCCACGGATGGAGAGTGGCCGACAGAATGGAGACCTTATCGGACCACCTCTATATAATGATGGAAATGGAGGGGGAGGCCGCCGCGCGCGACAGCGGTGCCCGACGACAACGAGAGGAGAACCGGTCCCGTCGACCACCACCACCCACACCTAGGTGGCGCTTGAAGGAGAGGGACAAGGACATGCTGCGGGCGGCGGTCACTGTCTCCGCCTGGAGCTGGGACGCACGGGGGGACATCACCACAACCCCCCCCACTACCACCTCCACATTGGGTAGCGTCGACGAGGAGGCTGACGAACTCCACGGATACATGATCGCGGCATGCGACGCCTCTATGCCGCGCTCCGCCCCGGGAAACAGAGGCGACCGTTCCGTGTATTGGTGGACACCGGAAATAGCCGATATGCGGGCGGGTTGCATGCGGGCCCGGAGAAGATTCGTAAGGGCGCGTCGCCGCAGACGGACACACGACGAGGAGGAGATCTCTCGCCGCTATGAAGAATACAGAGAGACGAGACGCGCTCTCCAACGGGAGATCAAACTAGCCAAGGCCCGGTGTTGGGATCGATTGATCGAATTGGTCGATTCAGATCCGTGGGGGAGGCCCTATCGCATCGTTACGAAGAAACTGCGACCTTCGGCCCCCCCGCTGACCGAAAACATGGATCCGGCGTTACTGGACAACGTCATCGGGACTTTGTTCCCACGGCGGGACAACAACGAGACGTCCGCGCCAGCCCCTACCACCATCGACGGGACGGCGCCGACGGATTGGAACGAGGAACTTCGAGTGACTGAGGAAGAGTTGCTCGAAGCCGCGAAGAAGATGGCATCCCGCGACGTGGCGCCGGGTCCGGACGGGATCCCGGGCCGGGTCTGGACGGAGTCGATCGACACCTTGGCTCCCCGTTTGCGGCACCTGTTCTCCAGGTGCCTGAAGGAGGGCGCCTATCCTCGGGCGTGGCGCACGGCGAAACTCGTGCTGCTACGGAAGGAGGGTCGACCGCCGGACGCGCCATCGGCATACAGGCCGGTGTGTCTTCTCGACGAGGTTGGTAAACTCTTCGAGAGGATCATAGTCGCCCGCCTGGAGGCACACATGGAGAGACGGATTCCCGGATGGCACGATAGCCAATTTGGATTTCGCCGGGGCCGCTCGACCGTGGACGCGGTAAAGAGGCTGAGATCCATGGCGGAGGACATGGTCGCGCGAGAAGGGGTGGCGGTAGCCGTCTCCTTGGACATCTCCAACGCTTTCAACAGCATTCCTTGGAGCAGGATCGTGGAGGCGCTGCGACACTTCGAGTCCCCGCCATACCTCGTTAGGGTGATTCAGGCCTATCTGAACGATAGGTGGATCACCTACACAGGCAGAAACGGCGTGAAGGAGCGAAGACCGGTGGAGCGCGGCGTGCCGCAGGGCTCGGTACTCGGACCGATTCTGTGGATCACTGCCTATGACTCGGTCCTCCGAAGTCCCATGCCGCCGGGGGCTGGCATGATATGCTACGCGGATGACACGCTGGTGCTGGCCAGCGGACGATGGTGGAACGACGCCGCATGCCTGACTGAGACCGCCGTGGCATGCGCGGTGCACGCCATTCGAAGACTCGGCTTGAGCGTGTCGCCGGCGAAATCGGAAGCCCTGTGGTTCTACGACCAACGACGCAGAGGAACGCCGCCTGCGGATCTGTCGACTATAGTCATCGACGGAGAAGAGGTCCCTGTGGGACACCGGATGAAGTACTTGGGCTTGATCGTCGACAGTAAGTGGACGTTCGAGCCACACTTTGAGTACTTAGCCCCGAAAGTAACGGCCGCAGCCAACGCGCTGTGCGGCCTTTTACCTAACATCGGCGGGGCAGGATTGGGAGTCCGCAGGCTCTACGAAGGAGTGATCAGGTCACGAGTCCTTTACGGAGCGCCCGTATGGGCCGATGATCTGGCGGTGAGCCGGCGTAACCGGACTCTGGTGAGAAGGCTCCACAGGACGATCGCCATCCGGGCAGCGAGGGGATACAGGACGGTGTCCTACGCGACAGCGACCGTGCTGGCCGCGTCCCCCCCGTTCGAGCTACAGGCCCTTGCCCTTCGCCGGGTGTACGAACACCGGAGGGCCGCGACCTTGGACCGACGTGCCACGCCGACGGCACCAACCGTGGACGTTCGGGAGGAAACAAGACTAGAAGCATGGGAGCGGTGGCACTCGCAGCTGTTGGAAGAGGATGCGATGCGCCCTCATCGGGCCGTCCGCGCCGTCCTGCCCAACTGGGACAAGTGGAGAGACAAAGGCGGGGTCCCGCTCACATTCAGGACGACTCAGGTGCTCACCGGCCACGGGGTGTTCGGCGATTACCTGCTCAAGATCCGGCGAGAGGTGACGACCATCTGTCACCACTGTGGGGAGGAGGAGGACACGGCGCGGCACACGCTGGAGGCTTGCCCGGCGTGGGAGGTACCGCGACGTGTCTTACGACTCGAGATCGGCGAGAGATTGGCCCCCGAGACGCTCATCGAAGCTATGCTCAGGGGGCCCCAGGAGTACAGAGCCGTCCGCACCTTCTGCGAGCAAGTTATGCTCGTGAAGGAGCGGGCGGAGAGAGAAAGAGAGAAAGCCCAGCATACCAGCAGGGCGCGGCAACAAGGAGTCTCCGCGCGTCACGGACCGGCGGTACCGCCGCCGTGAACGCGCCCAAGGAGTCATCAAGGAAGTAACAAGACCCAAGGAAAGGGGCGCTAGGGGGCGTGGTCCCCCCTGGCGGCCCCGATCTTCTGTCTAACAAGGAAGTCTCCCGCCCAGCAGGGAGATAGACGGCGAGGAGCGCTTGGTAGTATTCGCAAGAGACCCTGAGCCCTCCTCGAACAGCCGTCTGGAAGACCACCGTGGAGTTTTAGTCGGTAAGAGTCCGACACTTCCCATGCTGTTCGCAGCTGGGAGTCCATGAGGATTTCTCCACGAAAAAAAAAAAAAAAAAAAAAAAAAAAAAGGTTGGGGTTAGGTTGGGGTTAGGTTGGGGTTAGGTTGGGGTTAGGTTGGGGTTAGGTTGGGGTTAGGTTGGGGTTGGGTTAGGTTGGGGTTAGGTTGGGGTTAGGTTGGGGTTAGGTTGGGGTTAGGTTGGGGTTAGGTTGGGGTTAGGTTGGGGTTAGGTTGGGGTTAGGTTGGGGTTAGGTTGGGGTTAGGTTGGGGTTAGGTTGGGGTTAGGTTGGGGTTAGGTTGGGGTTAGGTTGGGGTTAGGTTGGGGTTAGGTTGGGGTTAGGTTGGGGTTAGGTTGGGGTTAGGTTGGGGTTAGGTTGGGGTTAGGTTGGGGTTAGGTTGGGGTTAGGTTGGGGTTAGGTTGGGGTTAGGTTGGGGTTAGGTTGGGGTTAGGTTGGGGTTAGGTTGGGGTTAGGTTGGGGTTAGGTTGGGGTTAGGTTGGGGTTAGGTTGGGGTTAGGTTGGGGAGCATGAGGCGGGCATGGGTTCTCGGGGCGTAGGACCACCCCCCGGGAAACCCCGATGGATCTGATGTTCCCCTATATTCGGGTGGCGGCCGGTCGGTGCCTCTGGTACCCGTCAGGTCGCTGATCCGGTGCGAGGAACTTCGGAGAAGTTGGTGGGCCCATGCCTGTCAAGACCACTCACCTCACCTTCTCGTGGGGCTCCCTGTCACCCTGCTCCGGACTCTCCGGGACAGGGTGCGAAAGAGTGAGTGGCACCAGGACAGATTCCCGATGACGACCCGGCGAGAAACAACTTCATTCACCATGGAAGGCACAACAGATAGGAGAAACACGTACAGTACAGGGGAGGGAGACCCCAGTACCGGCGTAGTCGGGGGTAGTCAAGTGGGCCCCACTACGTCGTCAACATACGACCACGGCCGCTCGGGGGTGGGCCGCCAGGCCCCCGAACGTGTTA
This sequence comes from Bombus terrestris, assembly GCF_910591885.1. Classification (NCBI taxonomy): domain Eukaryota; kingdom Metazoa; phylum Arthropoda; class Insecta; order Hymenoptera; family Apidae; genus Bombus; species Bombus terrestris. Next base: position 30,099 of record NC_063279.1, on the reverse strand, counting down.
CCACACCTGGCGAAGCGAGAAGTCTATTCTCGGAAGAATACAAGGAGACATCGAGAACTCCGAGGACGAGAAGCGGGTGCCGGGCGGGCAGCGTTTTCCTTGCGCCGGCCCCGTCAGACGGAGCAACAACAATAACAACATCTGCTGCGGGAGGATCGCGGGAGCGAGCGAGGTCGGACGACGAAGAATCGGTAGCCTCGTTCGCGTCTCGCTCATCACTGGCATCAATCGCATCCAGGGGGAAGAAGAGGAGACTGGCGACAACAGCCACCTTGGAAGTCTCCGAAGATCTGGAGATACAAGTGAGGACGAGTTCGGCCGCGGACGTCAGCGCGGAATTAACGAGACACGTGTCCGAGATCATGAAGGTGGCGACCACATCGTCCAACCTCAAGGGCACGTACGTCAAAGCGCTGAAGGAAGCGGCAAGCTATATCTCGGCCGCATGGAAGAGCGAGGCCCCGCGAAGGAGAGAACAAGCGGGCAGCAGCGGCAACAACGCGGCGATGAGGCTGGTGGAGGCGAGACTGTCCGCGTTGGAGGAGGAGAACGCCGCCCTTAGGAGAGAGCTGGCAAGGAGGTCTATGCCCGCGATCGAAGGCCTGCGGGGCGGCGGTGCCGACACGGACCGCCCACGGGTCGAGGCTGCAACCCAAGAAGCGCGACTCGACGCCCTCGAGAGAAAGCTAGAAGAGTTGGGTCCCTCCATAACGAAGATGGTGGAGAGACAACTCGGGAGTCTATTGAAGCCGCAGCAGCAACAACAACAACAGCTGCAACAACAGCGGCAGCAGCAACAAAGCACTCCCGAAACCCGACGGAGCGCGGAATACTCCGCTACTCGCCCCCCCGCCCGCGCAGATCCCCCGCCGCCCCCAAGGACTCGGGAGGACGGCGGGTGGAGCGTGGTGGTAGGGAGAAAAAGTAAGATGGGGCAGAGGAACATCGCCGAAAGGAAGCTGGACGCCGCTGGAGGAGAGGAGAAGTCCCGGCCACCAGCGACTGTCCAAAAACCGTGGGCAGATAGGATGGGAGGCGCGTCGAAATCGGGCAGCGGTGGCACCGTTAAAAAGCCATTCAGGAAGGAAAAGACGTCGCCAACAGTCAAGCTCCCTCGCGCACCGAGTACATCCGCGGTAACACTGACGCTAAGCGAGGGAGCCAACATGTCGTATGCCGACGTCGTAACGACGGCCAGAAGAGCTATCCCCCTCGGCGAGATAGGCGTGCAGGCCGTCACGATGAAGAAGGCGGTGACGGGCGCCATCGTCATCAGAGTCCCGAGGGACAAGGACAGAGAAAAGGCGTCGATCCTTGCGACGCGCCTGGCAGACGTTCTGGACCCGACCAAGGTAAGGGTCGGAACTCCCACGATCAAAGCCGAGCTGAGAGTCACCAATGTGGACATCTCAATGGGCAAGGAGGAGCTGCGTCAGGCTCTGGCCTTGGCCGCGGGATGCAGCAGCGAGGATGTTCGGATCGGCGAGATCGGCGTCTCCAGGGGCGGACTCGGATCGGCATGGGTCAGGTGTCCGGCGGCCGGTGCCCGCAAGCTAGCTCAGGCGGGCAGGGTCGTCTTGGGGTGGTCCATCGCGAGGGTCTCTGCCATACCGAAGAGACCCTTACAGTGCTTCAAGTGCCTGGAGTTGGGGCACGTACGGGCAACTTGCACGTCCGCCGAGGATAGAAGCCGTCTTTGCTACAGGTGCGGTGAAAGCGGGCACCGCGCCAGGGGATGTCCCGCTCTGGCGCCGAAATGTCCCTTATGCGAGCGGCTGGGAGCTCCATCCGGACACAGGATGGGCGGAGTGGCATGTGCCCCCCCGAAAATCAAGAGAAGTAAGGAGCAGCTTACCCGTCGGTCTGCCGCCGCCGCCGACACCGTTATCACTACCATCGCCGGCGGCAACGAGAACTACGGCGGAAACGCTACCGGGGCGGAGTCACCATCAGCAGTGACGAGTGGCCGGGAGGAGGCCATGGAGCTGGCGGAGTAACTTCAACCGCCTGCTCCAATGTAACATAGGAAGAGCCAGACGGGCGCAGGACCTGCTTCTCCAGGCTATACGGGAGAATCGGGTCGCACTCGCTGTGGTGGCTGAACCATACCGCGTCCCCGACGCCCCCAACTGGATCGGGGACCTGAACGGATCAACAGCCATAACATGGACGCCGGCGTTGTGTTCGCCCGGCGCCCTGTTGGATCGCGGTAACGGCTTCGTCGCCGTCGAGTGGAACGGGATCGCGATAGTGGGCATTTACGTCTCGCCCAACAGCGGAGTGGCCTCGTTCGGGGACTTCCTGGACGAGGTCGGTGACTGCGTTCGTAGATGCCTGCCTCGTCAGGTACTCGTCCTTGGGGACTTCAACGCGCGCTCGTCGCAATGGGGGGACACCAGGACGGACTCCCGCGGCAGGATGCTGACAGACTGGGCCGCGACGCTCGGGCTGATTCTGGTGAACAGGGGCACAACTAGCACCTGCGTGGCGTGGAGGGGATCGTCCATCGTCGACGTTACCTGGGCTACCGCCGGGCTCTACCGAAAGATCCACGGATGGAGAGTGGCCGACAGAATGGAGACCTTATCGGACCACCTCTATATAATGATGGAAATGGAGGGGGAGGCCGCCGCCTGCGACAGCGGTGCCCGACGACAACGAGAGGAGAACCGGTCCCGTCGACCACCACCATCCACACCTAGGTGGCGCTTGAAGGAGAGGGACAAGGACATGCTGCGGGCGGCGGTCACTGTCTCCGCCTGGAGCTGGGACGCACGGGGGGACAACACCACAACCCCCCCCACCACCACCTCCACATTGGGTAGCGTCGACGAGGAGGCTGACGAACTCCACGGATACATGATCGCGGCATGCGACGCCTCTATGCCGCGCTCCGCCCCGGGAAACAGAGGCGACCGTTCCGCGTATTGGTGGACACCGGAAATAGCCGATATGCGGGCGGGTTGCATGCGGGCCCGGAGAAGATTCGTAAGGGCGCGTCGCCGCAAACGGACACACGACGAGGAGGAGATCTCTCGCCGCTATGAAGAATACAGAGAGACGAGACGCGCTCTCCAACGGGAGATCAAACTAGCCAAGGCCCGGTGTTGGGATCGATTGATCGAATTGGTCGATTCAGATCCGTGGGGGAGGCCCTATCGCATCGTTACGAAGAAACTGCGACCTTCGGCCCCCCCGCTGACCGAAAACATGGATCCGGCGTTACTGGACAACGTCATCGGGACTTTGTTCCCACGGCGGGACAACAACGAGACGTCCGCGCCAGCCCCTACCACCATCGACGGGACGGCGCCGACGGATTGGAACGAGGAACTTCGAGTGACTGAGGAAGAGTTGCTCGAAGCCGCGAAGAAGATGGCATCCCGCGACGTGGCGCCGGGTCCGGACGGGATCCCGGGCCGAGTCTGGACGGAGTCGATCGACACCTTGGCTCCCCGTTTGCGGCACCTGTTCTCCAGGTGCCTGAGGGAGGGCGCCTATCCTCGGGCGTGGCGCACGGCGAAACTCGTGTTGCTACGGAAGGAGGGTCGACCGCCGGACGCGCCATCGGCATACAGGCCGGTGTGTCTTCTCGACGAGGTGGGTAAACTCTTCGAGAGGATCATAGTCGCCCGCCTGGAGGCACACATGGAGAGACGGATTCCCGGATGGCACGATAGCCAATTTGGATTTCGCCGGGGCCGCTCGACCGTGGACGCGGTAAAGAGGCTGAGATCCATGGCGGAGGACATGGTCGCGCGAGAAGGGGTGGCGGTAGCCGTCTCCTTGGACATCTCCAACGCTTTCAATAGCATTCCTTGGAGCAGGATCGTGGAGGCGCTGCGACACTTCGAGTCCCCGCCATACCTCGTCAGGGTGATTCAGGCCTATCTGAACGATAGGTGGATCACCTACACAGGCAGAAACGGCGTGAAGGAGCGAAGACCGGTGGAGCGCGGCGTGCCGCAGGGCTCGGTACTCGGGCCGATTCTGTGGATCACTGCCTATGACTCGGTCCTCCGAAGTCCCATGCCGCCGGGGGCTGGCATGATATGCTACGCGGATGACACGCTGGTGCTGGCCAGCGGACGATGGTGGAACGACGCCGCATGCCTGACTGAGACCGCCGTGGCATGCGCGGTGCACGCCATTCGAAGACTCGGCTTGAGCGTGTCGCCGGCGAAATCGGAAGCCCTGTGGTTCTACGACCAACGACGCAGAGGAACGCCGCCTGCGGAGCTGTCGACTATAGTCATCGACGGAGAAGAGGTCCCTGTGGGACACCGGATGAAGTACTTGGGCTTGATCGTCGACAGTAAGTGGACGTTCGAGCCACACTTTGAGTACTTAGCCCCGAAAGTAACGGCCGCAGCCAACGCGCTGTGCGGCCTTTTACCTAACATCGGCGGGGCAGGATTGGGAGTCCGCAGGCTCTACGAAGGAGTGATCAGGTCACGAGTCCTTTACGGAGCGCCCGTATGGGCCGATGATCTGGCGGTGAGCCGGCGTAACCGGACTCTGGTGAGAAGGCTCCACAGGACGATCGCCATCCGGGCAGCGAGGGGATACAGGACGGTGTCCTACGCGACAGCGACCGTGCTGGCCGCGTCCCCCCCGTTCGAGCTACAGGCCCTTGCCCTTCGCCGGGTGTACGAACACCGGAGGGCCGCGACCTTGGACCGACGTGCCACGCCGACGGCACCAACCGTGGACGTTCGGGAGGAAACAAGACTAGAATCATGGGAGCGGTGGCACTCGCAGCTGTTGGAAGAGGATGCGATGCGCCCTCATCGGGCCGTCCGCGCCGTCCTGCCCAACTGGGACAAGTGGAGAGACAAAGGCGGGGTCCCGCTCACATTCAGGACGACTCAGGTGCTCACCGGCCACGGGGTGTTCGGCGATTACCTGCTCAAGATCCGGCGAGAGGTGGCGACCATCTGTCACCACTGTGGGGAGGAGGAGGACACGGCGCGGCACACGCTGGAGGCTTGCCCGGCGTGGGAGGTACCGCGACGTGTCTTACGACTCGAGATCGGCGAGAGATTGGCCCCCGAGACGCTCATCGAAGCTATGCTCAGGGGGCCCCAGGAGTACAGAGCCGTCCGCACCTTCTGCGAGCAAGTTATGCTCGTGAAGGAGCGGGCGGAGAGAGAAAGAGAGAAAGCCCAGCATACCAGCAGGGCGCGGCAACAAGGAGTCTCCGCGCGTCACGGACCGGCGGTACCGCCGCCGTGAATCGCGCCCAAGGAGTCATCAAGGAAGTAACAAGACCCAAGGAAAGGGGCGCTAGGGGGCGTGGTCCCCCCTGGCGGCCCCGATCTTCTGTCTAACAAGGAAGTCTCCCGCCCAGCAGGGAGATAGACGGCGAGGAGCGCTTGGTAGTATTCGCAAGAGACCCTGAGCCCTCCTCGAACAGCCGCCTGGAAGACCACCGTGGAGTTTTAGTCGGTAAGAGTCCGACACTTCCCATGCTGCTCGCAGCTGGGAGTCCATGAGGATTTCTCCACGAAAAAAAAAAAAAAAAAAAAAAAAGGTTGGGGTTAGGTTAGGTTGGGGTTAGGTTGGGGTTAGGTTGGGGTTAGGTTGGGGTTAGGTTGGGGTTAGGTTGGGGTTAGGTTGGGGTTAGGTTGGGGTTAGGTTGGGGTTAGGTTGGGGTTAGGTTGGGGAGCATGAGGCGGGCATGGGTTCTCGGGGCGTAGGACCACCCCCCGGGAAACCCCGATGGATCTGATGTTCCCCTATATTCGGGTGGCGGCCGGTCGGTGCCTCTGGTACCCGTCAGGTCGCTGATCCGGTGCGAGGAACTTCGGAGAAGTTGGTGGGCCCATGCCTGTCAAGACCACTCACCTCACCTTCTCGTGGGGCTCCCTGTCACCCTGCTCCGGACTCTCCGGGACAGGGTGCGAAAGAGTGAGTGGCACCAGGACAGATTCCCGATGACGACCCGGCGAGAAACAACTTCATTCACCATGGAAGGCACAACAGATAGGAGAAACACGTACAGTACAGGGGAGGGAGACCCCAGTACCGGCGTAGTCGGGGGTAGTCAAGTGGGCCCCACTACGTCGTCAACATACGACCACGGCCGCTCGGGGGTGGGCCGCCAGGCCCCCGAACGTGTTACCACACCTGGCGAAGCGAGAAGTCTATTCTCGGAAGAATACAAGGAGACATCGAGAACTCCGAGGACGAGAAGCGGGTGCCGGGCGGGCAGCGTTTTCCTTGCGCCGGCCCCGTCAGACGGAGCAACAACAATAACAACATCTGCTGCGGGAGGATCGCGGGAGCGAGCGAGGTCGGACGACGAAGAATCGGTAGCCTCGTTCGCGTCTCGCTCATCACTGGCATCAATCGCATCCAGGGGGAAGAAGAGGAGACTGGCGACAACAGCCACCTTGGAAGTCTCCGAAGATCTGGAGATACAAGTGAGGACGAGTTCGGCCGCGGACGTCAGCGCGGAATTAACGAGACACGTGTCCGAGATCATGAAGGTGGCGACCACATCGTCCAACCTCAAGGGCACGTACGTCAAAGCGCTGAAGGAAGCGGCAAGCTATATCTCGGCCGCATGGAAGAGCGAGGCCCCGCGAAGGAGAGAACAAGCGGGCAGCAGCGGCAACAACGCGGCGATGAGGCTGGTGGAGGCGAGACTGTCCGCGTTGGAGGAGGAGAACGCCGCCCTTAGGAGAGAGCTGGCAAGGAGGTCTATGCCCGCGATCGAAGGCCTGCGGGGCGGCGGTGCCGACACGGACCGCCCACGGGTCGAGGCTGCAACCCAAGAAGCGCGACTCGACGCCCTCGAGAGAAAGCTAGAAGAGTTGGGTCCCTCCATAACGAAGATGGTGGAGAGACAACTCGGGAGTCTATTGAAGCCGCAGCAGCAACAACAACAAAAGCTGCAACAACAGCGGCAGCAGCAACAAAGCACTCCCGAAACCCGACGGAGCGCGGAATACTCCGCTACTCGCCCCCCCGCCCGCGCAGATCCCCCGCCGCCCCCAAGGACTCGGGAGGACGGCGGGTGGAGCGTGGTGGTAGGGAGAAAAAGTAAGATGGGGCAGAGGAACATCGCCGAAAGGAAGCTGGACGCCGCTGGAGGAGAGGAGAAGTCCCGGCCACCAGCGACTGTCCAAAAACCGTGGGCAGATAGGATGGGAGGCGCGTCGAAATCGGGCAGCGGTGGCACCGTTAAAAAGCCATTCAGGAAGGAAAAGACGTCGCCAACAGTCAAGCTCCCTCGCGCACCGAGTACATCCGCGGTAACACTGACGCTAAGCGAGGGAGCCAACATGTCGTATGCCGACGTCGTAACGACGGCCAGAAGAGCTATCCCCCTCGGCGAGATAGGCGTGCAGGCCGTCACGATGAAGAAGGCGGTGACGGGCGCCATCGTCATCAGAGTCCCGAGGGACAAGGACAGAGAAAAGGCGTCGATCCTTGCGACGCGCCTGGCAGACGTTCTGGACCCGACCAAGGTAAGGGTCGGAACTCCCACGATCAAAGCCGAGCTGAGAGTCACCAATGTGGACATCTCAATGGGCAAGGAGGAGCTGCGTCAGGCTCTGGCCTTGGCCGCGGGATGCAGCAGCGAGGATGTTCGGATCGGCGAGATCGGCGTCTCCAGGGGCGGACTCGGATCGGCATGGGTCAGGTGTCCGGCGGCCGGTGCCCGCAAGCTAGCTCAGGCGGGCAGGGTGGTCTTGGGGTGGTCCATCGCGAGGGTCTCTGCCATACCGAAGAGACCCTTACAGTGCTTCAAGTGCCTGGAGTTGGGGCACGTACGGGCAACTTGCACGTCCGCCGAGGATAGAAGCCGTCTTTGCTACAGGTGCGGTGAAAGCGGGCACCGCGCCAGGGGATGTCCCGCTCTGGCGCCGAAATGTCCCTTATGCGAGCGGCTGGGAGCTCCATCCGGACACAGGATGGGCGGAGTGGCATGTGCCCCCCCGAAAATCAAGAGAAGTAAGGAGCAGCTTACCCGTCGGTCTGCCGCCGCCGCCGACACCGTTATCACTACCATCGCCGGCGGCAACGAGAACTACGGCGGAAACGCTACCGGGGCGGAGTCACCATCAGCAGTGACGAGTGGCCGGGAGGAGGCCATGGAGCTGGCGGAGTAACTTCAACCGCCTGCTCCAATGTAACATAGGAAGAGCCAGACGGGCGCAGGACCTGCTTCTCCAGGCTATACGGGAGAATCGGGTCGCACTCGCTGTGGTGGCTGAACCATACCGCGTCCCCGACGCCCCCAACTGGATCGGGGACCTGAACGGATCAACAGCCATAACATGGACGCCGGCGTTGTGTTCGCCCGGCGCCCTGTTGGATCGCGGTAACGGCTTCGTCGCCGTCGAGTGGAACGGGATCGCGATAGTGGGCATTTACGTCTCGCCCAACAGCGGAGTGGCCTCGTTCGGGGACTTCCTGGACGAGGTCGGTGACTGCGTTCGTAGATGCCTGCCTCGTCAGGTACTCGTCCTTGGGGACTTCAACGCGCGCTCGTCGCAATGGGGGGACACCAGGACGGACTCCCGCGGCAGGATGCTGACAGACTGGGCCGCGACGCTCGGGCTGATTCTGGTGAACAGGGGCACAACTAGCACCTGCGTGGCGTGGAGGGGATCGTCCATCGTCGACGTTACCTGGGCTACCGCCGGGCTCTACCGAAAGATCCACGGATGGAGAGTGGCCGACAGAATGGAGACCTTATCGGACCACCTCTATATAATGATGGAAATGGAGGGGGAGGCCGCCGCCTGCGACAGCGGTGCCCGACGACAACGAGAGGAGAACCGGTCCCGTCGACCACCACCATCCACACCTAGGTGGCGCTTGAAGGAGAGGGACAAGGACATGCTGCGGGCGGCGGTCACTGTCTCCGCCTGGAGCTGGGACGCACGGGGGGACAACACCACAACCCCCCCCACCACCACCTCCACATTGGGTAGCGTCGACGAGGAGGCTGACGAACTCCACGGATACATGATCGCGGCATGCGACGCCTCTATGCCGCGCTCCGCCCCGGGAAACAGAGGCGACCGTTCCGCGTATTGGTGGACACCGGAAATAGCCGATATGCGGGCGGGTTGCATGCGGGCCCGGAGAAGATTCGTAAGGGCGCGTCGCCGCAAACGGACACACGACGAGGAGGAGATCTCTCGCCGCTATGAAGAATACAGAGAGACGAGACGCGCTCTCCAACGGGAGATCAAACTAGCCAAGGCCCGGTGTTGGGATCGATTGATCGAATTGGTCGATTCAGATCCGTGGGGGAGGCCCTATCGCATCGTTACGAAGAAACTGCGACCTTCGGCCCCCCCGCTGACCGAAAACATGGATCCGGCGTTACTGGACAACGTCATCGGGACTTTGTTCCCACGGCGGGACAACAACGAGACGTCCGCGCCAGCCCCTACCACCATCGACGGGACGGCGCCGACGGATTGGAACGAGGAACTTCGAGTGACTGAGGAAGAGTTGCTCGAAGCCGCGAAGAAGATGGCATCCCGCGACGTGGCGCCGGGTCCGGACGGGATCCCGGGCCGAGTCTGGACGGAGTCGATCGACACCTTGGCTCCCCGTTTGCGGCACCTGTTCTCCAGGTGCCTGAGGGAGGGCGCCTATCCTCGGGCGTGGCGCACGGCGAAACTCGTGTTGCTACGGAAGGAGGGTCGACCGCCGGACGCGCCATCGGCATACAGGCCGGTGTGTCTTCTCGACGAGGTGGGTAAACTCTTCGAGAGGATCATAGTCGCCCGCCTGGAGGCACACATGGAGAGACGGATTCCCGGATGGCACGATAGCCAATTTGGATTTCGCCGGGGCCGCTCGACCGTGGACGCGGTAAAGAGGCTGAGATCCATGGCGGAGGACATGGTCGCGCGAGAAGGGGTGGCGGTAGCCGTCTCCTTGGACATCTCCAACGCTTTCAATAGCATTCCTTGGAGCAGGATCGTGGAGGCGCTGCGACACTTCGAGTCCCCGCCATACCTCGTCAGGGTGATTCAGGCCTATCTGAACGATAGGTGGATCACCTACACAGGCAGAAACGGCGTGAAGGAGCGAAGACCGGTGGAGCGCGGCGTGCCGCAGGGCTCGGTACTCGGGCCGATTCTGTGGATCACTGCCTATGACTCGGTCCTCCGAAGTCCCATGCCGCCGGGGGCTGGCATGATATGCTACGCGGATGACACGCTGGTGCTGGCCAGCGGACGATGGTGGAACGACGCCGCATGCCTGACTGAGACCGCCGTGGCATGCGCGGTGCACGCCATTCGAAGACTCGGCTTGAGCGTGTCGCCGGCGAAATCGGAAGCCCTGTGGTTCTACGACCAACGACGCAGAGGAACGCCGCCTGCGGAGCTGTCGACTATAGTCATCGACGGAGAAGAGGTCCCTGTGGGACACCGGATGAAGTACTTGGGCTTGATCGTCGACAGTAAGTGGACGTTCGAGCCACACTTTGAGTACTTAGCCCCGAAAGTAACGGCCGCAGCCAACGCGCTGTGCGGCCTTTTACCTAACATCGGCGGGGCAGGATTGGGAGTCCGCAGGCTCTACGAAGGAGTGATCAGGTCACGAGTCCTTTACGGAGCGCCCGTATGGGCCGATGATCTGGCGGTGAGCCGGCGTAACCGGACTCTGGTGAGAAGGCTCCACAGGACGATCGCCATCCGGGCAGCGAGGGGATACAGGACGGTGTCCTACGCGACAGCGACCGTGCTGGCCGCGTCCCCCCCGTTCGAGCTACAGGCCCTTGCCCTTCGCCGGGTGTACGAACACCGGAGGGCCGCGACCTTGGACCGACGTGCCACGCCGACGGCACCAACCGTGGACGTTCGGGAGGAAACAAGACTAGAAGCATGGGAGCGGTGGCACTCGCAGCTGTTGGAAGAGGATGCGATGCGCCCTCATCGGGCCGTCCGCGCCGTCCTGCCCAACTGGGACAAGTGGAGAGACAAAGGCGGGGTCCCGCTCACATTCAGGACGACTCAGGTGCTCACCGGCCACGGGGTGTTCGGCGATTACCTGCTCAAGATCCGGCGAGAGGTGGCGACCATCTGTCACCACTGTGGGGAGGAGGAGGACACGGCGCGGCACACGCTGGAGGCTTGCCCGGCGTGGGAGGTACCGCGACGTGTCTTACGACTCGAGATCGGCGAGAGATTGGCCCCCGAGACGCTCATCGAAGCTATGCTCAGGGGGCCCCAGGAGTACAGAGCCGTCCGCACCTTCTGCGAGCAAGTTATGCTCGTGAAGGAGCGGGCGGAGAGAGAAAGAGAGAAAGCCCAGCATACCAGCAGGGCGCGGCAACAAGGAGTCTCCGCGCGTCACGGACCGGCGGTACCGCCGCCGTGAATCGCGCCCAAGGAGTCATCAAGGAAGTAACAAGACCCAAGGAAAGGGGCGCTAGGGGGCGTGGTCCCCCCTGGCGGCCCCGATCTTCTGTCTAACAAGGAAGTCTCCCGCCCAGCAGGGAGATAGACGGCGAGGAGCGCTTGGTAGTATTCGCAAGAGACCCTGAGCCCTCCTCGAACAGCCGCCTGGAAGACCACCGTGGAGTTTTAGTCGGTAAGAGTCCGACACTTCCCATGCTGCTCGCAGCTGGGAGTCCATGAGGATTTCTCCACGAAAAAAAAAAAAAAAAAAAAAAAAAAAAAAAAAAAAAAAAAGGTTGGGGTTAGGTTGGGGTTAGGTTGGGGTTAGGTTGGGGTTAGGTTGGGGTTAGGTTGGGGTTAGGTTGGGGTTAGGTTGGGGTTAGGTTGGGGTTAGGTTGGGGTTAGGTTGGGGTTAGGTTGGGGTTAGGTTGGGGTTAGGTTGGGGTTAGGTTGGGGTTAGGTTGGGGTTAGGTTGGGGAGCATGAGGCGGGCATGGGTTCTCGGGGCGTAGGACCACCCCCCGGGAAACCCCGATGGATCTGATGTTCCCCTATAGTCGGGTGGCGGCCGGTCGGTGCCTCTGGTACCCGTCAGGTCGCTGATCCGGTGCGAGGAACTTCGGAGAAGTTGGTGGGCCCATGCCTGTCAAGACCACTCACCTCACCTTCTCGTGGGGCTCCCTGTCACCCTGCTCCGGACTCTCCGGGACAGGGTGCGAAAGAGTGAGTGGCACCAGGACAGATTCCCGATGACGACCCGGCGAGAAACAACTTCATTCACCATGGAAGGCACAACAGATAGGAGAAACACGTACAGTACAGGGGAGGGAGACCCCAGTACCGGCGTAGTCGGGGGTAGTCAAGTGGGCCCCACTACGTCGTCAACATACGACCACGGCCGCTCGGGGGTGGGCCGCCAGGCCCCCGAACGTGTTACCACGCCTGGCGAAGCGAGAAGTCTATTCTCGGAAGAATACATGGAGACATCGAGAACTCCGAGGACGAGAAGCGGGTGCCGGGCGGGCAGCGTTTTCCTTGCGCCGGCCCCGTCAGACGGAGCAACAACAATAACAACATCTGCTGCGGGAGGATCGCGGGAGCGAGCGAGGTCGGACGACGAAGAATCGGTAGCCTCGTTCGCGTCTCGCTCATCACTGGCATCAATCGCATCCAGGGGGAAGAAGAGGAGACTGGCGACAACAGCCACCTTGGAAGTCTCCGAAGATCTGGAGATACAAGTGAGGACGAGTTCGGCCGCGGACGTCAGCGCGGAATTAACGAGACACGTGTCCGAGATCATGAAGGTGGCGACCACATCGTCCAACCTCAAGGGCACGTACGTCAAAGCGCTGAAGGAAGCGGCAAGCTATATCTCGGCCGCATGGAAGAGCGAGGCCCCGCGAAGGAGAGAACAAGCGGGCAGCAGCGGCAACAACGCGGCAATGAGGCTGGTGGAGGCGAGACTGTCCGCGTTGGAGGAGGAGAACGCCGCCCTTAGGAGAGAGCTGGCAAGGAGGTCTATGCCCGCGATCGAAGGCCTGCGGGGCGGCGGTGCCGACGCGGACCGCCCACGGGTCGAGGCTGCAACCCAAGAAGCGCGACTCGACGCCCTCGAGAGAAAGCTAGAAGAGTTGGGTCCCTCCATAACGAAGATGGTGGAGAGACAACTCGGGAGTCTATTGAGGCCGCAGCAGCAACAACAACAACAGCTGCAACAACAGCGGCAGCAGCAACAAAGCACTCCCGAAACCCGACGGAGCGCGGAATACTCCGCTACTCGCCCCCCCGCCCGCACAGATCCCCCGCCGCCCCCAAGGACTCGGGAGGACGGCGGGTGGAGCGTGGTGGTAGGGAGAAAAAGTAAGATGGGGCAGAAGAACATCGCCGAAAGGAAGCTGGACGCCGCTGGAGGAGAGGAGAAGTCCCGGCCACCAGCGACTGTCCAAAAACCGTGGGCAGATAGGATGGGAGGCGCGCCGAAATCGGGCAGCGGTGGCACCGTTAAAAAGCCATTCAGGGAGGAAAAGACGTCGCCAACAGTCAAGCTCCCTCGCGCACCGAGTACATCCGCGGTAACACTGACGTTAAGCGAGGGAGCCAACATGTCGTATGCCGACGTCGTAACGATGGCCAGAAGAGCTATCCCCCTCGGCGAGATAGGCGTGGAGGCCGTCACGATGAAGAAGGCGGTGACGGGCGCCATCGTCATCAGAGTCCCGAGGGACAAGGACAGAGAAAAGGCGTCGATCCTTGCGACGCGCCTGGCAGACGTTCTGGACCCGACCAAGGTAAGGGTCGGAACTCCCACGATCAAAGCCGAGCTGAGAGTCACCAATGTGGACATCTCAATGGGCAAGGAGGAGCTGCGTCAAGCTCTGGCCTTGGCCGCGGGATGCAACAGCGAGGATGTTCGGATCGGCGAGATCGGCGTCTCCAGGGGCGGACTCGGATCGGCATGGGTCAGGTGTCCGGCGGCCGGTGCCCGCAAGCTAGCTCAGGCGGGCAGGGTGGCCTTGGGGTGGTCCATCGCGAGGGTCTCTGCCATACCGAAGAGACCCTTACAGTGCTTCAAGTGCCTGGAGTTGGGGCACGTACGGGCAACTTGCACGTCCGCCGAGGATAGAAGCCGTCTTTGCTACAGGTGCGGTGAAAGCGGGCACCGCGCCAGGGGATGTCCCGCCTTGGCGCCGAAATGTCCCTTATGCGAGCGGCTGGGAGCTCCATCCGGACACAGGATGGGCGGAGTGGCATGTGCCCCCCCGAAAATCAAGAGAAGTAAGGGGCAGCTTACCCGTCGGTCTGCCGCCGCCGCCGACACCGTTATCACTACCATCGCCGGCGGCAACGAGAACTACGGCGGAAACGCTACCGGGGCGGAGTCACCATCAGCAGTGACGAGTGGCCGGGAGGAGGCCATGGAGCTGGCGGAGTAACTTCAACCGCCTGCTCCAATGTAACATAGGAAGAGCCAGACGGGCGCAGGACCTGCTTCTCCAGGCTATACGGGAGAATCGGGTCGCACTCGCTGTGGTGGCTGAACCATACCGCGTCCCCGACGCCCCCAACTGGATCGGGGACCTGAACGGATCTACAGCCATAACATGGACGCCGGCGTTGTGTTCGCCCGGCGCCCTGCTGGATCGCGGTAACGGCTTCGTCGCCGTCGAGTGGAACGGGATCGCGATAGTGGGCATTTACGTCTCGCCCAACAGCGGAGTGGCCTCGTTCGGGGACTTCCTGGACGAGGTCGGTGACTGCGTTCGCAGATGCCTGCCTCGTCAGGTACTCGTCCTTGGGGACTTCAACGCGCGCTCGTCGCAATGGGGGGACACCAGGACGGACTCCCGCGGCAGAATGCTGACAGACTGGGCCGCGACGCTCGGGCTGATTCTGGTGAACAGGGGCACAACTAGCACCTGCGTGGCGTGGAGGGGATCGTCCATCGTCGACGTTACCTGGGCTACCGCCGGGCTCTACCGAAAGATCCACGGATGGAGAGTGGCCGACAGAATGGAGACCTTATCGGACCACCTCTATATAATGATGGAAATGGAGGGGGAGGCCGCCGCCTGCGACAGCGGTGCCCGACGACAACGAGAGGAGAACCGGTCCCGTCGACCACCACCATCCACACCTAGGTGGCGCTTGAAGGAGAGGGACAAGGACATGCTGCGGGCGGCGGTCACTGTCTCCGCCTGGAGCTGGGACGCACGGGGGGACAACACCACAACCCCCCCCACCACCACCTCCGCATTGGGTAGCGTCGACGAGGAGGCTGACGAACTCCACGGATACATGATCGCGGCATGCGACGCCTCTATGCCGCGCTCCGTCCCGGGAAACAGAGGCGACCGTTCCGTGTATTGGTGGACACCGGAAATAGCCGATATGCGGGCGGGTTGCATGCGGGCCCGGAGAAGATTCGTAAGGGCGCGTCGCCGCAAACGGACACACGACGAGGAGGAGATCTCTCGCCGCTATGAAGAATACAGAGAGACGAGACGCGCTCTCCAACGGGAGATCAAACTAGCCAAGGCCCGGTGTTGGGATCGATTGATCGAATTGGTCGATTCAGATCCGTGGGGGAGGCCCTATCGCATCGTTACGAAGAAACTGCGACCTTCGGCCCCCCCGCTGACCGAAAACATGGATCCGGCGTTACTGGACAACGTCATCGGGACTTTGTTCCCACGGCGGGACAACAACGAGACGTCCGCGCCAGCCCCTACCACCATCGACGGGACGGCGCCGACGGATTGGAACGAGGAACTTCGAGTGACTGAGGAAGAGTTGCTCGAAGCCGCGAAGAAGATGGCATCCCGCGACGTGGCGCCGGGTCCGGACGGGATCCCGGGCCGAGTCTGGACGGAGTCGATCGACACCTTGGCTCCCCGTTTGCGGCACCTGTTCTCCAGGTGCCTGAGGGAGGGCGCCTATCCTCGGGCGTGGCGCACGGCGAAACTCGTGTTGCTACGGAAGGAGGGTCGACCGCCGGACGCGCCATCGGCATACAGGCCGGTGTGTCTTCTCGACGAGGTGGGTAAACTCTTCGAGAGGATCATAGTCGCCCGCCTGGAGGCACACATGGAGAGACGGATTCCCGGATGGCACGATAGCCAATTTGGATTTCGCCGGGGCCGCTCGACCGTGGACGCGGTAAAGAGGCTGAGATCCATGGCGGAGGACATGGTCGCGCGAGAAGGGGTGGCGGTAGCCGTCTCCTTGGACATCTCCAACGCTTTCAATAGCATTCCTTGGAGCAGGATCGTGGAGGCGCTGCGACACTTCGAGTCCCCGCCATACCTCGTCAGGGTGATTCAGGCCTATCTGAACGATAGGTGGATCACTTACACAGGCAGAAGCGGCGTGAAGGAGCGAAGACCGGTGGAGCGCGGCGTGCCGCAGGGCTCGGTACTCGGACCGATTCTGTGGATCACTGCCTATGACTCGGTCCTCCGAAGTCCCATGCCGCCGGGGGCTGGCATGATATGCTACGCGGATGACACGCTGGTGCTGGCCAGCGGACGATGGTGGAACGACGCCGCATGCCTGACTGAGACCGCCGTGGCATGCGCGGTGCACGCCATTCGAAGACTCGGCTTGAGCGTGTCGCCGGCGAAATCGGAAGCCCTGTGGTTCTACGACCAACGACGCAGAGGAACGCCGCCTGCGGAGCTGTCGACTATAGTCATCGACGGAGAAGAGGTCCCTGTGGGACACCGGATGAAGTACTTGGGCTTGATCGTCGACAGTAAGTGGACGTTCGAGCCACACTTTGAGTACTTAGCCCCGAAAGTAACGGCCGCAGCCAACGCGCTGTGCGGCCTTTTACCTAACATCGGCGGGGCAGGATTGGGAGTCCGCAGGCTCTACGAAGGAGTGATCAGGTCACGAGTCCTTTACGGAGCGCCCGTATGGGCCGATGATCTGGCGGTGAGCCGGCGTAACCGGACTCTGGTGAGAAGGCTCCACAGGACGATCGCCATCCGGGCAGCGAGGGGATACAGGACGGTGTCCTACGCGACAGCGACCGTGCTGGCCGCGTCCCCCCCGTTCGAGCTACAGGCCCTTGCCCTTCGCCGGGTGTACGAACACCGGAGGGCCGCGACCTTGGACCGACGTGCCACGCCGACGGCACCAATCGTGGACGTTCGGGAGGAAACAAGACTAGAAGCATGGGAGCGGTGGCACTCGCAGCTGTTGGAAGAGGATGCGATGCGCCCTCATCGGGCCGTCCGCGCCGTCCTGCCCAACTGGGACAAGTGGAGAGACAAAGGCGGGGTCCCGCTCACATTCAGGACGACTCAGGTGCTCACCGGCCACGGGGTGTTCGGCGATTACCTGCTCAAGATCCGGCGAGAGGTGACGACCATCTGTCACCACTGTGGGGAGGAGGAGGACACGGCGCGGCACACGCTGGAGGCTTGCCCGGCGTGGGAGGTACCGCGACGTGTCTTACGACTCGAGATCGGCGAGAGATTGGCCCCCGAGACGCTCATCGAAGCTATGCTCAGGGGGCCCCAGGAGTACAGAGCCGTCCGCACCTTCTGCGAGCAAGTTATGCTCGTGAAGGAGCGGGCGGAGAGAGAAAGAGAGAAAGCCCAGCATACCAGCAGGGCGCGGCAACAAGGAGTCTCCGCGCGTCACGGACCGGCGGTACCGCCGCCGTGAACGCGCCCAAGGAGTCACCAAGGAAGTAACAAGACCCAAGGAAAGGGGCGCTAGGGGGCGTGGTCCCCCCTGGCGGCCCCGATCTTCTGTCTAACAAGGAAGTCTCCCGCCCAGCAGGGAGATAGACGGCGAGGAGCGCTTGGTAGTATTCGCAAGAGACCCTGAGCCCTCCTCGAACAGCCGTCTGGAAGACCACCGTGGAGTTTTAGTCGGTAAGAGTCCGACACTTCCCATGCTGCTCGCAGCTGGGAGTCCATGAGGATTTCTCCACGAAAAAAAAAAAAAAAAAAAAAAAAAAGGTTGGGGTTAGGTTGGGGTTAGGTTGGGGTTAGGTTGGGGTTAGGTTGGGGTTAGGTTGGGGTTAGGTTGGGGTTAGGTTGGGGTTAGGTTGGGGTTAGGTTGGGGTTAGGTTGGGGTTAGGTTGGGGTTAGGTTGGGGTTAGGTTGGGGTTAGGTTGGGGTTAGGTTGGGGAGCATGAGGCGGGCATGGGTTCTCGGGGCGTAGGACCACCCCCCGGGAAACCCCGATGGATCTGATGTTCCCCTATAGTCGGGTGGCGGCCGGTCGGTGCCTCTGGTACCCGTCAGGTCGCTGATCCGGTGCGAGGAACTTCGGAGAAGTTGGTGGGCCCATGCCTGTCAAGACCACTCACCTCACCTTCTCGTGGGGCTCCCTGTCACCCTGCTCCGGACTCTCCGGGACAGGGTGCGAAAGAGTGAGTGGCACCAGGACAGATTCCCGATGACGACCCGGCGAGAAACAACTTCATTCACCATGGAAGGCACAACAGATAGGAGAAACACGTACAGTACAGGGGAGGGAGACCCCAGTACCGGCGTAGTCGGGGGTAGTCAAGTGGGCCCCACTACGTCGTCAACATACGACCACGGCCGCTCGGGGGTGGGCCGCCAGGCCCCCGAACGTGTTACCACGCCTGGCGAAGCGAGAAGTCTATTCTCGGAAGAATACATGGAGACATCGAGAACTCCGAGGACGAGAAGCGGGTGCCGGGCGGGCAGCGTTTTCCTTGCGCCGGCCCCGTCAGACGGAGCAACAACAATAACAACATCTGCTGCGGGAGGATCGCGGGAGCGAGCGAGGTCGGACGACGAAGAATCGGTAGCCTCGTTCGCGTCTCGCTCATCACTGGCATCAATCGCATCCAGGGGGAAGAAGAGGAGACTGGCGACAACAGCCACCTTGGAAGTCTCCGAAGATCTGGAGATACAAGTGAGGACGAGTTCGGCCGCGGACGTCAGCGCGGAATTAACGAGACACGTGTCCGAGATCATGAAGGTGGCGACCACATCGTCCAACCTCAAGGGCACGTACGTCAAAGCGCTGAAGGAAGCGGCAAGCTATATCTCGGCCGCATGGAAGAGCGAGGCCCCGCGAAGGAGAGAACAAGCGGGCAGCAGCGGCAACAACGCGGCGATGAGGCTGGTGGAGGCGAGACTGTCCGCGTTGGAGGAGGAGAACGCCGCCCTTAGGAGAGAGCTGGCAAGGAGGTCTATGCCCGCGATCGAAGGCCTGCGGGGCGGCGGTGCCGACACGGACCGCCCACGGGTCGAGGCTGCAACCCAAGAAGCGCGACTCGACGCCCTCGAGAGAAAGCTAGAAGAGTTGGGTCCCTCCATAACGAAGATGGTGGAGAGACAACTCGGGAGTCTATTGAAGCCGCAGCAGCAACAACAACAACAGCTGCAACAACAGCGGCAGCAGCAACAAAGCACTCCCGAAACCCGACGGAGCGCGGAATACTCCGCTACACGCCCCCCCGCCCGCGCAGATCCCCCGCCGCCCCCAAGGACTCGGGAGGACGGCGGGTGGAGCGTGGTGGTAGGGAGAAAGAGTAAGGTGGGGCAGAGGAACATCGCCGAAAGGAAGCTGGACGCCGCTGGAGGAGAGGAGAAGTCCCGGCCACCAGCGACTGTCCAAAAACCGTGGGCAGATAGGATGGGAGGCGCGCCGAAATCGGGCAGCGGTGGCACCGTTAAAAAGCCATTCAGGAAGGAAAAGACGTCGCCAACAGTCAAGCTCCCTCGCGCACCGAGTACATCCGCGGTAACACTGACGCTAAGCGAGGGAGCCAACATGTCGTATGCCGACGTCGTAACGACGGCCAGAAGAGCTATCCCCCTCGGCGAGATAGGCGTGCAGGCCGTCACGATGAAGAAGGCGGTGACGGGCGCCATCGTCATCAGAGTCCCGAGGGACAAGGACAGAGAAAAGGCGTCGATCCTTGCGACGCGCCTGGCAGACGTTCTGGACCCGACCAAGGTAAGGGTCGGAACTCCCACGATCAAAGCCGAGCTGAGAGTCACCAATGTGGACATCTCAATGGGCAAGGAGGAGCTGCGTCAGGCTCTGGCCTTGGCCGCGGGATGCAGCAGCGAGGATGTTCGGATCGGCGAGATCGGCGTCTCCAGGGGCGGACTCGGATCGGCATGGGTCAGGTGTCCGGCGGCCGGTGCCCGCAAGCTAGCTCAGGCGGGCAGGGTGGTCTTGGGGTGGTCCATCGCGAGGGTCTCTGCCATACCGAAGAGACCCTTACAGTGCTTCAAGTGCCTGGAGTTGGGGCACGTACGGGCAACTTGCACGTCCGCCGAGGATAGAAGCCGTCTTTGCTACAGGTGCGGTGAAAGCGGGCACCGCGCCAGGGGATGTCCCGCCTTGGCGCCGAAATGTCCCTTATGCGAGCGGCTGGGAGCTCCATCCGGACACAGGATGGGCGGAGTGGCATGTGCCCCCCCGAAAATCAAGAGAAGTAAGGAGCAGCTTACCCGTCGGTCTACCGCCGCCGCCGACACCGTTATCACTACCATCGCCGGCGGCAACGAGAACTACGGCGGAAACGCTACCGGGGCGGAGTCACCATCAGCAGTGACGAGTGGCCGGGAGGAGGCCATGGAGCTGGCGGAGTAACTTCAACCGCCTGCTCCAATGTAACATAGGAAGAGCCAGACGGGCGCAGGACCTGCTTCTCCAGGCTATACGGGAGAATCGGGTCGCACTCGCTGTGGTGGCTGAACCATACCGCGTCCCCAACGCCCCCAACTGGATCGGGGACCTGAACGGATCAACAGCCATAACATGGACGCCGGCGTTGTGTTCGCCCGGCGCCCTGCTGGATCGCGGTAACGGCTTCGTCGCCGTCGAGTGGAACGGGATCGCGATAGTGGGCATTTACGTCTCGCCCAACAGCGGAGTGGCCTCGTTCGGGGACTTCCTGGACGAGGTCGGTGACTGCGTTCGTAGATGCCTGCCTCGTCAGGTACTCGTCCTTGGGGACTTCAACGCGCGCTCGTCGCAATGGGGGGACACCAGGACGGACTCCCGCGGCAGGATGCTGACAGACTGGGCCGCGACGCTCGGGCTGATTCTGGTGAACAGGGGCACAACTAGCACCTGCGTGGCGTGGAGGGGATCGTCCATCGTCGACGTTACCTGGGCTACCGCCGGGCTCTACCGAAAGATCCACGGATGGAGAGTGGCCGACAGAATGGAGACCTTATCGGACCACCTCTATATAATGATGGAAATGGAGGGGGAGGCCGCCGCCTGCGACAGCGGTGCCCGACGACAACGAGAGGAGAACCGGTCCCGTCGACCACCACCATCCACACCTAGGTGGCGCTTGAAGGAGAGGGACAAGGACATGCTGCGGGCGGCGGTCACTGTCTCCGCCTGGAGCTGGGACGCACGGGGGGACAACACCACAACCCCCCCCACCACCACCTCCACATTGGGTAGCGTCGACGAGGAGGCTGACGAACTCCACGGATACATGATCGCGGCATGCGACGCCTCTATGCCGCGCTCCGCCCCGGGAAACAGAGGCGACCGTTCCGTGTATTGGTGGACACCGGAAATAGCCGATATGCGGGCGGGTTGCATGCGGGCCCGGAGAAGATTCGTAAGGGCGCGTCGCCGCAAACGGACACACGACGAGGAGGAGATCTCTCGCCGCTATGAAGAATACAGAGAGACGAGACGCGCTCTCCAACGGGAGATCAAACTAGCCAAGGCCCGGTGTTGGGATCGATTGATCGAATTGGTCGATTCAGATCCGTGGGGGAGGCCCTATCGCATCGTTACGAAGAAACTGCGACCTTCGGCCCCCCCGCTGACCGAAAACATGGATCCGGCGTTACTGGACAACGTCATCGGGACGTTGTTCCCACGGCGGGACAACAACGAGACGTCCGCGCCAGCCCCTACCACCATCGACGGGACGGCGCCGACGGATTGGAACGAGGAACTTCGAGTGACTGAGGAAGAGTTGCTCGAAGCCGCGAAGAAGATGGCATCCCGCGACGTGGCGCCGGGTCCGGACGGGATCCCGGGCCGAGTCTGGACGGAGTCGATCGACACCTTGGCTCCCCGTTTGCGGCACCTGTTCTCCAGGTGCCTGAGGGAGGGCGCCTATCCTCGGGCGTGGCGCACGGCGAAACTCGTGTTGCTACGGAAGGAGGGTCGACCGCCGGACGCGCCATCGGCATACAGGCCGGTGTGTCTTCTCGACGAGGTGGGTAAACTCTTCGAGAGGATCATAGTCGCCCGCCTGGAGGCACACATGGAGAGACGGATTCCCGGATGGCACGATAGCCAATTTGGATTTCGCCGGGGCCGCTCGACCGTGGACGCGGTAAAGAGGCTGAGATCCATGGCGGAGGACATGGTCGCGCGAGAAGGGGTGGCGGTAGCCGTCTCCTTGGACATCTCCAACGCTTTCAATAGCATTCCTTGGAGCAGGATCGTGGAGGCGCTGCGACACTTCGAGTCCCCGCCATACCTCGTCAGGGTGATTCAGGCCTATCTGAACGATAGGTGGATCACCTACACAGGCAGAAACGGCGTGAAGGAGCGAAGACCGGTGGAGCGCGGCGTGCCGCAGGGCTCGGTACTCGGACCGATTCTGTGGATCACTGCCTATGACTCGGTCCTCCGAAGTCCCATGCCGCCGGGGGCTGGCATGATATGCTACGCGGATGACACGCTGGTGCTGGCCAGCGGACGATGGTGGAACGACGCCGCATGCCTGACTGAGACCGCCGTGGCATGCGCGGTGCACGCCATTCGAAGACTCGGCTTGAGCGTGTCGCCGGCGAAATCGGAAGCCCTGTGGTTCTACGACCAACGACGCAGAGGAACGCCGCCTGCGGAGCTGTCGACTATAGTCATCGACGGAGAAGAGGTCCCTGTGGGACACCGGATGAAGTACTTGGGCTTGATCGTCGACAGTAAGTGGACGTTCGAGCCACACTTTGAGTACTTAGCCCCGAAAGTAACGGCCGCAGCCAACGCGCTGTGCGGCCTTTTACCTAACATCGGCGGGGCAGGATTGGGAGTCCGCAGGCTCTACGAAGGAGTGATCAGGTCACGAGTCCTTTACGGAGCGCCCGTATGGGCCGATGATCTGGCGGTGAGCCGGCGTAACCGGACTCTGGTGAGAAGGCTCCACAGGACGATCGCCATCCGGGCAGCGAGGGGATACAGGACGGTGTCCTACGCGACAGCGACCGTGCTGGCCGCGTCCCCCCCGTTCGAGCTACAGGCCCTTGCCCTTCGCCGGGTGTACGAACACCGGAGGGCCGCGACCTTGGACCGACGTGCCACGCCGACGGCACCAACCGTGGACGTTCGGGAGGAAACAAGACTAGAAGCATGGGAGCGGTGGCACTCGCAGCTGTTGGAAGAGGATGCGATGCGCCCTCATCGGGCCGTCCGCGCCGTCCTGCCCAACTGGGACAAGTGGAGAGACAAAGGCGGGGTCCCGCTCACATTCAGGACGACTCAGGTGCTCACCGGCCACGGGGTGTTCGGCGATTACCTGCTCAAGATCCGGCGAGAGGTGGCGACCATCTGTCACCACTGTGGGGAGGAGGAGGACACGGCGCGGCACACGCTGGAGGCCTGCCCGGCGTGGGAGGTACCGCGACGTGTCTTACGACTCGAGATCGGCGAGAGATTGGCCCCCGAGACGCTCATCGAAGCTATGCTCAGGGGGCCCCAGGAGTACAGAGCCGTCCGCACCTTCTGCGAGCAAGTTATGCTCGCGAAGGAGCGGGCGGAGAGAGAAAGAGAGAAAGCCCAGCATACCAGCAGGGCGCGGCAACAAGGAGTCTCCGCGCGTCACGGACCGGCGGTACCGCCGCCGTGAATCGCGCCCAAGGAGTCATCAAGGAAGTAACAAGACCCAAGGAAAGGGGCGCTAGGGGGCGTGGTCCCCCCTGGCGGCCCCGATCTTCTGTCTAACAAGGAAGTCTCCCGCCCAGCAGGGAGATAGACGGCGAGGAGCGCTTGGTAGTATTCGCAAGAGACCCTGAGCCCTCCTCGAACAGCCGTCTGGAAGACCACCGTGGAGTTTTAGTCGGTAAGAGTCCGACACTTCCCATGCTGCTCGCAGCTGGGAGTCCATGAGGATTTCTCCACGAAAAAAAAAAAAAAAAAAAAAGGTTGGGGTTAGGTTGGGGTTAGGTTGGGGTTAGGTTGGGGTTAGGTTGGGGGTTAGGTTGGGGTTAGGTTGGGGTTAGGTTGGGGTTAGGTTGGGTTAGGTTGGGGTTAGGTTGGGGTTAGGTTGGGGTTAGGTTGGGGTTAGGTTGGGGTTAGGTTGGGGTTAGGTTGGGGTTAGGTTGGGGTTAGGTTGGGGTTAGGTTGGGGTTAGGTTGGGGTTAGGTTGGGGTTAGGTTGGGGTTAGGTTGGGGTTAGGTTGGGGTTAGGTTGGGGTTAGGTTGGGGTTAGGTTGGGGTTAGGTTGGGGTTAGGTTGGGGTTAGGTTGGGGTTAGGTTGGGGTTAGGTTGGGGTTAGGTTGGGGTTAGGTTGGGGTTAGGTTGGGGTTAGGTTGGGGTTAGGTTGGGGTTAGGTTGGGGTTAGGTTGGGGTTAGGTTGGGGTTAGGTTGGGGTTAGGTTGGGGTTAGGTTGGGGTTAGGTTGGGGTTAGGTTGGGGTTAGGTTGGGGTTAGGTTGGGGTTAGGTTGGGGTTAGGTTGGGGTTAGGTTGGGGTTAGGTTGGGGTTAGGTTGGGGTTAGGTTGGGGTTAGGTTGGGGTTAGGTTGGGGTTAGGTTGGGGTTAGGTTGGGGTTAGGTTGGGGTTAGGTTGGGGTTAGGTTGGGGTTAGGTTGGGGTTAGGTTGGGGTTAGGTTGGGGTTAGGTTGGGGTTAGGTTGGGGTTAGGTTGGGGTTAGGTTGGGGTTAGGTTGGGGTTAGGTTGGGGTTAGGTTGGGGTTAGGTTGGGGTTAGGTTGGGGTTAGGTTGGGGTTAGGTTGGGGTTAGGTTGGGGTTAGGTTGGGTTAGGTTGGGGTTAGGTTGGGGTTAGGTTGGGGTTAGGTTGGGGTTAGGTTGGGGTTAGGTTGGGGTTAGGTTGGGGTTAGGTTGGGGTTAGGTTGGGGTTAGGTTGGGGTTAGGTTGGGGTTAGGTTGGGGTTAGGTTGGGGTTAGGTTGGGGTTAGGTTGGGGTTAGGTTGGGGTTAGGTTGGGGTTAGGTTGGGGTTAGGTTGGGGTTAGGTTGGGGTTAGGTTGGGGTTAGGTTGGGGTTAGGTTGGGGTTAGGTTGGGGTTAGGTTGGGGTTTGGTTGGGGTTAGGTTGGGGGTTGGGTGGGGGTTAGGTTGGGGTTAGGTTGGGGTTAGGTTGGGGTTAGGTTGGGGTTAGGTTGGGGTTAGGTTGGGGTTAGGTTGGGGTTAGGTTGGGGTTGGGTGGGGGTTGGGTGGGGGTTGGGTTGGGGTTAGGTGGGGGTTGGTTGGGGGTTAGGTTGGGGTTAGGTTGGGGTTAGGTTGGGGTTAGGTGTGGGGGTGAGGTTGGGGTTTGGTTGGGGTTAGGTTGGGGTTAGGTTGGGGGTTAGGTTGGGGGTTAGGTTGGGGTTAGGTTGGGGTTAGGTTGGGGTTTGGTTGGGGTTAGGTTGGGGTTGGGTTGGGGTTTGGGTTGGGGTTAGGTTGGGGTTAGGTTGGGGTTAGGTTGGGGGTTAGGTTGGGGGTTGGGGTTGGGGTTGGTTGGGGGTTAGGTTGGGTTTGGGTTGGGGTTAGGTTGGGGTGGTTGGGGGGTTGGGGTTAGGTTGGGGTAGGTGGGGGTTAGGGGGTTGGGGGTGGTTGGGGTGTGGGTGGTGGGGTTGGGTTGGGGGTTAGGTTGGGGGTTGGGTTGGGGGTTGGGTTGGGGTTAGGTGGGGGTTAGGTTGGGGTTGGGTTGGGGGTTAGGTTGGGGTTGGGTTGGGGTTTGGGTTGGGGTTAGGTTGGGGTTAGGTTGGGGGTTGGTTGGGGTTAGGTTGGGGTTTGGGTGGGGGTTGGGTTGGGGTTAGGTTGGGGGTTAGGTTGGGGTTAGGTTGGGGTTTGGTTGGGGGGTTAGGTGGGGGGTTGGTTGGGGGTTAGGTTGGGGTTAGGTTGGGGGTTAGGTTGGGGTTAGGTTGGGGTTAGGTTGGGGGGTTAGGTTGGGGTTAGGTTGGGGGTTAGGTTGGGTTAGGTTGGGGTTAGGTTGGGGTTAGGTTGGGGTTAGGTTGGGGGTTAGGGTTGGGGGGTTAGGTTGGGGTTAGGTTGGGGGTTAGGTTGGGGTTAGGTTGGGGGTTAGGTTGGGGGTTAGGTTGGGGGTTAGGTTGGGGTTAGGTGGGGTTGGTTGGGGTTAGGTTGGGGGTTGGGTTGGGGTTAGGTTGGGGTTAGGTTGGGGTTAGGTGGGGGTTAGGTTGGGGTTAGGTTGGGGTTAGGTTGGGGTTAGGTTGGGGTTAGGTTGGGGTTAGGTTGGGGTTAGGTTGGGGTTAGGTTGGGGTTAGGTTGGGGTTAGGTTGGGGTTGGGTTGGGGTTGGGTTGGGGTTAGGTTGGGTTGGGGTTGGGGGTTAGGTTGGGGTTAGGTTGGGGGTTAGGTTGGGGTTAGGTTGGGGTTAGGTTGGGGTTAGGTTGGGGTTAGGTTGGGGTTAGGTTGGGGGTAGGGTGGGGGTAGGTTGGGGTTAGGTTGGGGTTAGGTTGGGGGTTAGGTGGGGGTAGGTTGGGGTTAGGTTGGGGTTAGGTTGGGGTTAGGTTGGGGTTAGGTGGGGTTAGGTTGGGGTTAGGTTGGGTTAGGTTGGGGTTAGGTTGGGGTTAGGTTGGGGTTAGGTTGGGGTTAGGTTGGGGTTAGGTTGGGGTTGGGTTGGGGTTAGGTTGGGGTTAGGTTGGGGTTAGGTTGGGGTTAGGTTGGGGTTAGGTTGGGGTTAGGTTGGGGTTAGGTTGGGGTTAGGTTGGGGTTAGGTTGGGTTAGGTTGGGGTTAGGTTGGGGGTAGGTTGGGGTTAGGTTGGGGTTAGGTTGGGGGTTAGGTTGGGGTTAGGTTGGGGTTAGGTTGGGGTTAGGTTGGGGTTAGGTTGGGGTTAGGTTGGGGTTAGGTTGGGGTTAGGTTGGGGTTAGGTTGGGGTTAGGTTGGGGGTTAGGTTGGGGTTAGGTTGGGGTTAGGTTGGGGTTAGGTTGGGGTTAGGTGGGGTTAGGTTGGGGTTAGGTTGGGGTTAGGTTGGGGTTAGTTGGGGTTAGGTTGGGGTTAGGTTGGGGTTAGGTTGGGTTAGGTTGGGGTTAGGTTGGGGTTAGGTTGGGGTTAGGTTGGGGTTAGGTTGGGGTTAGGTTGGGGTTAGGTTGGGGTTAGGTTGGGGTTAGGTTGGGGTTAGGTTGGGGTTAGGTTGGGGTTAGGTTGGGGTTAGGTTGGGGTTAGGTTGGGGTTAGGTTGGGGTTAGGTTGGGGTTAGGTTGGGGTTAGGGTTGGGGGTTAGGTTGGGGTTAGGTTGGGGTTAGGTTGGGGGTTAGGTTGGGGTTAGGTTGGGGTTAGGTTGGGGTTAGGTTGGGGTTAGGTTGGGGTTAGGTTGGGGTTAGGTTGGGGTTAGGTTGGGGTTAGGTTGGGGTTAGGTTGGGGTTAGGTTGGGGTTAGGTTGGGGTTAGGTTGGGGTTAGGTTGGGGGTTAGGTTGGGGTTAGGTTGGGGGTTAGGTTGGGGTTAGGTTGGGGTGGTTAGGTTGGGGTTAGGTTGGGGTTAGGTTGGGGTTAGGTTGGGGTTAGGTTGGGGTTAGGTTGGGGTTAGGTTGGGGTTAGGTTGGGGGTTAGGTTGGGGGGGGTTAGGTTGGGGTTAGGTTGGGGTTAGGTTGGGGTTAGGTTGGGGTTAGGTTGGGGGTTAGGTTGGGGTTAGGTTGGGGTTAGGTTGGGTTAGGTTGGGGTTAGGTTGGGGTTAGGTTGGGGTTAGGTTGGGGTTAGGTTGGGGTTAGGTTGGGGTTAGGTTGGGGTTAGGTTGGGGTTAGGTTGGGGTTAGGTTGGGGTTAGGTTGGGGTTAGGTTGGGGTTAGGTTGGGGTTAGGTTGGGGTTAGGTTGGGGTTAGGTTGGGGGTTAGGTTGGGGTTAGGTTGGGTTAGTTGGGTTAGGTTGGGGGTTAGGTTGGGGTTAGGTTGGGGTTAGGTTGGGGTTAGGTTGGGGTTAGGTTGGGGTTAGGTTGGGGTTAGGTTGGGGTTAGGTTGGGGGTTAGGTTGGGGGTTAGGTTGGGGTTAGGTTGGGGTTAGGTTGGGGTTAGGTTGGGGTTAGGTTGGGGTTAGGTTGGGTTAGGTTGGGGTTAGGTTGGGGTTAGGTTGGGGTTAGGTTGGGGTTAGGTTGGGGTTAGGTTGGGGTTAGGTTGGGGTTAGGTTGGGGTTAGGTTGGGGTTAGGTTGGGGTTAGGTTGGGGTTAGGTTGGGGTTAGGTTGGGGGTTAGGTTGGGGTTAGGTTGGGGTTAGGTTGGGGTTAGGTTGGGGTTAGGTTGGGGTTAGGTTGGGGTTAGGTTGGGGTTAGGTTGGGGTTAGGTTGGGTTGGTTAGGTTGGGGTTAGGTTGGGGTTAGGTTGGGGTTAGGTTGGGGTTAGGTTGGGGTTAGGTTGGGGTTAGGTTGGGGTTAGGTGGGGGTTAGGTTGGGGTTAGGTTGGGGTTAGGTTGGGGTTAGGTTGGGGTTAGGGTGGGGTTAGGTTGGGGTTAGGTTGGGGTTAGGTTGGGGTTAGGTTGGGGTTAGGTTGGGGTTAGGTTGGGGTTAGGTTGGGGTTAGGTTGGGGTTAGGTTGGGGTTAGGTTGGGGTTAGGTTGGGGTTAGGTTGGGGTTAGGTTGGGGTTAGGTTGGGGTTAGGTTGGGGTTAGGTTGGGGTTAGGTTGGGGTTAGGTTGGGGTTAGGTTGGGGTTAGGTTGGGGTTAGGTTGGGGGTTAGGTTGGGGTTAGGTTGGGGTTAGGTTGGGGTTAGGTTGGGGTTAGGTTGGGGTTAGGTTGGGGTTAGGTTGGGGTTAGGTTGGGGTTAGGTTGGGGTTAGGTTGGGGTTAGGTTGGGGTTAGGTTGGGGGGGTTAGGTTGGGGGTTAGGTTGGGGTTAGGTTGGGGTTAGGTTGGGGTTAGGTTGGGGTTAGGTTGGGGTTAGGTTGGGGTTAGGTTGGGGTTAGGTTGGGGTTAGGTTGGGGTTAGGTTGGGGTTAGGTTGGGGGTTAGGTTGGGGTTAGGTTGGGGTTAGGTTGGGGTTAGGTTGGGGGTTAGGTTGGGGTTAGGTTGGGGTTAGGTTGGGGTTAGGTTGGGGTTAGGTTGGGGTTAGGTTGGGGTTAGGTTGGGGTTAGGTTGGGGTTAGGTTGGGGTTAGGTTGGGGTTAGGTTGGGGTTAGGTTGGGGTTAGGTTGGGGTGAGGTTGGGGTTAGGTTGGGGTTAGGTTGGGGTTAGGTTGGGTTAGGTTGGGGTTAGGTTGGGGTTAGGTTGGGGTTAGGTTGGGGTTAGGTTGGGGGTTAGGTTGGGGTTAGGTTGGGGTTAGGTTGGGGTTAGGTTGGGGTTAGGTTGGGGTTAGGTTGGGGTTAGGTGGGGTTAGGTTGGGTTTGGGTGGGGGTTAGGTTGGGGTTAGGTTGGGGTTAGGTTGGGGTTAGGTTGGGTTAGGTTGGGGTTAGGTTGGGGTTAGGTTGGGGTTAGGTTGGGGTTAGGTTGGGGTTAGGTTGGGGTTAGGTTGGGGTTAGGTTGGGGTTAGGTTGGGGTTAGGTTGGGGTTAGGTTGGGGTTAGGTTGGGGTTAGGTTGGGGTTAGGTTGGGGTTAGGTTGGGGTTAGGTTGGGGTTAGGTTGGGGTTAGGTTGGGGTTAGGTTGGGGTTAGGTTGGGGTTAGGTTGGGGTTAGGTTGGGGTTAGGTTGGGGTTAGGTTGGGGTTAGGTTGGGGTTAGGTTGGGGTTAGGTTGGGGTTAGGTTGGGGTTAGGTTGGGGTTAGGTTGGGTTAGGTTGGGGTTAGGTTGGGGTTAGGTTGGGGTTAGGTTGGGGTTAGGTTGGGGTTAGGTTGGGTTAGGTTGGGGTTAGGTTGGGGTTAGGTTGGGGTTAGGTTGGGGTTAGGTTGGGGTTAGGTTGGGGTTAGGTTGGGGTTAGGTTGGGGTTAGGTTGGGGTTAGGTTGGGGTAGGTTGGGGTTAGGTTGGGGTTAGGTTGGGGTTAGGTTGGGGTTAGGTTGGGGTTAGGTTGGGTTAGTTGGGTGTGGGTTAGGTTGGGGTTAGGTTGGGGTTAAGGTTGGGGTTAGGTTGGGTAGGTTGGGGTTAGGTTGGGGTTAGGTTGGGGGTTAGGTTGGGTTAGGTTGGGTTAGGTTGGGATTAGGTTGGGGTTAGGTTGGGTTT